>NC_067489.1:11321951-11621951 GCF_947179515.1 Apodemus sylvaticus | reverse complement strand
AGATTGGCTCTCTTACTATATTCATAGAGTTTTAGAATATTCTATGAGATAATAAAAGGATGACTAGGCTGTATTTGTTCTAATCCCTTCAGTTGAGCTCTGTAATGTCAAACGGGAGGAAGTTTGTTCGAAATTAGATAACGATTCAATCCCACTTTAAGACAGATTAGAGCCAAGCTCTGTTTCATTTGCTGATAGGTATTAGGTAGTATGATATGCAGCTGGATACTTTATCCCTCTCAAAATGGTAATTTTGCTCACAATGTTATAATTGTTATTCTACTTTCTTTTCAAGCTTAATCCTGTGGGAGTGAAAAGCCACTTTTTCTCCACCCTCTGTTGTTTGGATGTTGGCCATCTTCCACATAGTTGGCTCTTGATTTGAATTTCTTCTGAAACTTTTTTTTTTATCCCAGAATAACAGAATGGGCATGCCTTACCAGCCTCCCAATAAGAATTGGGTTGTGTTATCTGCCAAGATGTTTTAAGATAAAGCCCACACTTAATCGGAAAAAAATTCCAAGTTTGGCTCACTAATTGAAGACATGTCTTTTTCTTCTAACTTCTTTCTAAATTTTCACATCAGTCAGCTTCTCTCACTCTTTCTTCATTTATGAGTCAAGCTGAACATTCAACACAAACTCATTTTCTCCAAGAAGTAGCAGAATGCACTTGAACCATTGGGTGACTGGCTCTGCTCTAGCTTACTTCATGATAATCCACTGGAAGTGAGGACATTGTTCATCTGAGCTGACTATGAACCTCACTGCAGCCTTTCTTGTGTGACAGTGGTCATTGCTGCTGCTGCTGCTGAACCTATGTGCTCACCTGTAAAGTTAAGATGATGCTAAGTATTGACTTGCTTAGTGTTTTTGAAAGAGAAGTTGGCAAAGAGAATTCTAACAGAGTAGTTGGCCTTACGCTAAGTTAACTAAAAGGACAATAGTTTGATGTTTGTCCTTCTTGCAAGTTTTCCTTGAAAGACTTTAAATTTGTAGAATTGTTTATTTCTTTATTACCCACAACTCTTCCCTTAGGTCACTTTCATAGCCCTTTCCTCACCTGACTTTTTTATGAACCTCTTCCTTAGAGACTTGCCATTTTCTCTGTATCCAATCTTAGGGAGAATAGTTCATGTAAGCACTGGATTTAACTTTTCAACATAAATCTTATCATCAGTATCAAGAGGGAATGGGACCAATTCAATGACTGCCTACTGGTCTTGTATGTAAGGACACCCTGGGTTTGATCTCTAGAACCATATTAGGGGAAGGGGGAAAGGACAAGAAAAAAAATTCTCTGACTTTATTACTAATGATCATAGATTAAATTTTATTTTAATCTAATATTAACTTCTCTTTTGATAAAACCATGAATAACATGCCATGTATGAGGCCATCCTTTTGTTTCTGTTATAATCTTTGATGTAGTGATATTTCTTATGTTTGTGTTATAAGAATGATGTATGTGCTTCTCTGATATAGAGCTAGCAGTACTTATGCATGACAGGAATTGACTTATGGATTACAAATTTTGCAGACAGAGATCACACAGAGTTAAGCTAAGGTATGTCTTCAAAGATACAGTACTTCCTCTATCTTACCCCCCTTTCTTTCAGAAATGAAGTGATAATCCCGCTATTCACCCATGATTTTGGATACATTATCATGAACTTTCTGAAGATTGCATGTTTTCTCATAGGTGCACATATCCAATTTCTGAATTTCTCAACTGAAGCCAACCATGACTACGTGGAGATCCAGAATGGCCCGTACCACAGCAGTCCAATGATGGGCCAGTTCAGTGGCCCTGACCTGCCTGCATCGTTGCTGAGCACCACACATGAAACCCTCATCCGCTTCTATAGTGACCACTCACAGAACCGGCAAGGATTTAAACTCAGTTACCAAGGTAAGCAACAAAATGAATGGATCTACAGATGCTTCTTATACTGCATTTAATCCTAAATCTTCTTGATTAGTGAAAGCCTCATAAAGCCAAAATGATTCCCAAAGCATGATTCCCAAAGCAGATCCCAAAGTTCTGACTTGTGGTGGGATCTTGACCATCCTGGAATATGGAGCTAAGAACACAGAAAGATTATTAGCCACATGAAGACCTTGTACAGGCCCTGCTCTCAGCCTTTTGTCCTTTACTTTCTCTTCCTTGTCATGATACACCTCCAGTCATAGGGCCTTCTCTTCTATCACTTATCCATCATAGCCCTTTAGGACATGGACTGGACTAGAAGAGTCCACGGATATCAAAGTTAATACAGGCAGCCCCGTGCACTTCCGTTTTCATGGCTCAGCATCATGCCCTCTACTCTGAACCTTGCAAGGTACATCAGTGTCTCAGCCACTGTTCTATTGCTGTGAAGAGACATCATTGCCAAGGCAACTCTTATAAAAGACATTTACTTGGGGTTTCCTTTCAGTTTCGGAGGTTTTGTCCGTTATCTTCATGGCACAAAGCATGGTGACACACAGGCAGGCATGGTACTGGAGAAATAGCTCTACATCCTAATCCAAACAGAAGGAAGAAAGAGCAAGACTGGGCCTGGCATGGACTTTTGAAACCTCAAAATCCACCCCTAGTGACTCACTTCCTCCAACAGGCCTTATCTATTCCAACAAGACCATATGTCCTGGTCCTTATAATCCTTTCAAACAGTTCTACCCCTGGTGACTAAATATTCAAATATATGAATCTATGGGGGACATCCTTATTCAAATCACCACGCTCAAGAAAAAGAAGCAGTTCAGAAGCAAATCATTATCCTTTCTCACTCATCCAAACACAAAATCACTGCAGAAAGTTCCCCTTAGTTTATCCCAAATCACCTTTCAATTGTCAGAAAGCTTGGCATTTTTATTCCACCTGAAATCATTTTTTTTTTTTTGGCCTTCCTCCAAATTTTGTTAAATCAAATGAAGTTGAAAATGCTCATGAATGACTCACTTGTTCCCCCTTTGTTTTATAAGCAGTCCTCAGAAACAATGCTTTGGCATTTTTATCACAGTGACATACTGGCATTTAAGTTGGCTATCTGGTGGTGTTCCTTACATTGTTATCTAAAATGTTAACACAGACTTTCAAAATTGGGGTCTCTGAAAAGAGGAGTCTAGTCAGGAGGAAACAGAAGGAGATTTCCTTTTCACTCTCCTTCAGGGATTCCTATAGAACCCAGATCATGGGCACTACATGGAAGAGCTATGTCCATTACCCACCTATTGTTGACTTCCTTAGACTGAGGTGGGATTTACCTAACTCTTTCCATGTGTAGAGGTCATTAGTGTTACTCCCCATCAGGACTCAAGTTCATTGCTCCTGCATGACCAAATATAGAGTTATGCTTACTTTCTGGTACCCTAAGAGTCCTTTGCAAAGGAATCTTCAATAGTTTGTTGTCATGGCTGTTGGATGAGCCTGGGACACAAGTAACTCCAGGATTAAGAACTGGCATGCCAGTGGAGAAGTATTTTACTTTAAGTGTCTGTAAGGTGGGGTGTTTATTTTGTCTTGTTTTGTTCTGTTTTGTTTTGTACTGCATAAGAACTAGACTAAGCCAACAGATATCCTGGGTCTTCTCAAACATGAGAATCAATTGTCTATGCATAGGTTTAATAAAGATTCTAACAGAAGGATAATGTGTGAGAGAGGTGGCCACTGCAGATATGCTCCATGCTCCAGTAGTACCTGGTTCATGCTGGTCCCTAGTGTGCCATGTGAATACTGTACTTGGTGATGTTTTTTCCCCAGTACTAAAGGACCTGTATTCTACTCCCTGTGCAATTTAGAGAAGTCCCTATACTCTGTGGGGCTCTTCTTTATTAGGTTTGGTTCTATGCTCTTGTCTGCTCATTAAATGAAGTCTATTTCAGTCTCTACTCATTGCAGTCAGCACAGCCTGTCTACCCAATCCCTGCCAGCACAGGTGCTGGCATGGATGCTATTTGTCCTGTCTTGGCAATGTTTGGTTTCATACTGGGTTCCTTTCTGGCCTTTAGTAAAATAGCAGTTTGTAGGAAAATTTTGAGCATCCTGTTTAGATTCTTACTCTTGAAAATTAGGAAAGGGACTTTGAAGGAAGTTCAGTGATGATTGTATTAGAGTTTACAACAGAAACAACTGAGCAGGCAAAGGACAAGCATTGCCAAGTGCCAGGAAGGGGGAAAGGAGGGAGGAAAGCTGTGTTCTTTAAAATCAACCACACGATGGACTGGGAGTAGCCTCAAAGCTTGAGAAAGTTCATAATACCAGTCAAAGCAAACCGAGGCATTGGAAAGAGAAGAAAATATAAAAAGAAAAAGTCTGTGCTTTAAGTAACTCATAAAATCAGACCAGTTTTGCAGATGTAAATAGAAGTGGGTCCATCTTCCTCCTATCATCCTGTGGCCAGACATGGCATGGCTGTTGTACCTCTGAATCAGATCCACAATCAAGCCAGACATAGGGATAAGGAGGCCAAACCTCCTGATGACCCATCTCTGAGACTTTAGTCCTATTTCAGAGTCAGCAAGCTCTCATTTTTCCTTGGTTGACACTGAGGCTGCGGGATATTGTTTCTGTACTCAACATACATTGGTAAGAAAACTGGACCTCTGTTCTAAAAAATAGCCTATGGGTAGAGCCTCATGGGTGGAGTGCTGAGGCCCTGTGGCAGTGGAAACTGCCATCTTTAATTGTACACGTATTAACTCTTCCTTTGAAGGTCAGACTCATATTTTAAATACCTCAGAAATAATAACTGAGGTAGTAGGGATCCCAGCGATAGTGCATACTTTAGTTGAGTGTACAGTGAGTTTTAACTCTTATAAATATCTCCTAGAGAGATACTCTCAGAGTACTTAAGTGTCTTATACCCTTAACTATGGGAGTTCAGACATAGGAAAACAAAATTATAATCTTTGCCACATGTACCCAACTTCTTGCTCCCTGTCCATCTTGTTCAAGCCTTTTTACTCTGGTTTGTAAGTGAGAGAAGAGTGAACCCAGTGTGTTGTTATAAAGAAATGTTAATTGGGTATCAAACTGCCACAGGTATCTCTTGAAGGACAGAAAGAAGGAAAATTTTGGAAAAGCATGCAGATTTATATGATAGCAGGACAGAGTTCTTTCAGTTGATGTAAGTTGTTTCTATTGACTGAGAACTAGATGCCCTTACCAGAGCCTGTTGGCCACTGGAGGTGGATTAAGGGAGTCCTGGTAAATAGAAACTTACATGATGAGATTCCTGAAGAATGTTGAGTTTAGGCTTCTGTTACCTAATAACAGCCCTTCTGTTTACTGATCATGATTCTTCTGTTTAGGGCACTATCACTAGGACTATCACCATTTTAGGGCCCATTTTGGACCTAACACTGTTGAAGTATTAATGTTCATTATTAGCCAGTCTCTTATAATTGGTTAGCTTAGAGTAAATTTCAGTGTTAATTAGCATAATTTTAATAACTGAGCCAATAAGAAAACTATTACCTAGTTATGTTTCCAACCATTGGCCAACTCCAACAGATGCAGCACCTTTGAGGTGTCCCTCTTCTTGATTTCCCTGATTCTACATCCAACATTTCAGTTTCCTTGAAATGGGATTGAGTACAAGACCCCAAATACAGAGAGTCCCATGCTGTCATTGCTCTCCAAATGACTTCATCTGAGAGAATTTTACTGTTGGCTGGTACTTTTGATAATTTCCAGGTTTCTGAAGATTGATTTAATCTAAGCTAACAGGCTTATAAACAAGTTAACCTCAAGTAAAGCCTAGTTAGGAATCACAGAGACAAAAGGTCACATATTGCTATGGTTTGTGCTTTTAGAAATTACTGATGTCTGGAATTAGATGCCACACAATTCAAGAGGTACGCATAAGTTGGCTTTTCCTTCTTCTTATAAATTAAAATTTGGAAATATTGGGGTTAAGTCTTTTCCTCCACTAAAAGAAGAAGCAGGCTTTTCAGTGGAGGAAGACTCTGACTCCATATGGCTATGCTCAGTAATGTCACCTGTTTAGCCTTCTGGAATCTGGATCTTTGGATACCCTTGAAGGACAACCATATAGACATCTAGTTGGCTGAGCAAATATTTTATCTACTTGACACTTGGTTTTTAAATATTCACATTAAAGATGTCACTGAAAGCATAATTTATTATAATTCATTTTTTATGACTAGAAAGCGTGAAAATCAGTTATGTAATAAAGAATGACAGCATGAACTTGAGACATGCTCATTTCTCATAGACTGTCATATATAACAGGGATGATGGGGTAATGGTTTACTGGTGTTTGTCATTGTATAAAGTGTAGAGATTGGCAAACAGACCCTGACATTGATTTGTTAGACACATAGGCATCCCTGGTTTCTACACAAGATTTATAAGCTTTGGGTACAATCAATAACTCATAAGAAGATGCATATATCTTGAAGACATATCTTGTCATTCACAGTGATGTCTGCAGCGAGTGTCTTATTCCTCAGCTTTGCCGTATATTCTTGGCTGCTTAAAGGTCAAAAAATGCTACTTGTGATTAGAGCTGTCTTAAAGTTAAATGACTTAGAAAAAAGACTTTGCTATCAGTAACGTGAAATATTTGTGTCCCTTTCTAAATGAAGTATTAGGAAGGATGAGTGTATGTGGCTATTTTTATTGAGGCTAGGCAGCAATCTGAAAATGAAACATGCATTAGAACAATCACTACTGGTTCCATTGGCTGTCACAGGAGGCACTTATGAAACAGGAAAACTAGGGTTGAGCATGCATAGTAGCTGTGGTCTCAGCTTCATGTGAAGGGTAAAGCTACGTGATGCAGTGCTTGGTACTTCGAGTGTGAAAATACTTATGAAATTTGGTCATGTTGAATAACTTCCTTTTTCTTTAGATGTGGTTTCTGGTGATGTCAAGTCAGTCTCTCTCTCTTTCTCTCTCTTTCTCCCTCTCTCTCTCTTTCCTATATTATGATCTTCCCTTAAAATAATAATTGTCCAATTATGAAAACCTCCTATATTATGATCTTTCCTTAAAATAATAATTGTCTAATTATGAAAACCTTAAAAATAGGTTTGTGTGCTTCAACCACCAAAAGTAAAATATATAAAGTGTTTTATATATTGAGTGTTTTCATTACTTGTTGGAGATATATGTGTGTGTATGTGTGTGTGTGTGTGTGTGTGTGTATGGTGATATGTGTGTATATATATGATTGATTTTTTATATATGTATATGTACATATATATATACACACATATATATGCATGTATGTGTATGTATATGCACACGCATGCATGCACTAAGTACACATAATTTTTAAACACCATGGTATCTGGAAAATCAGTTTATGATTACAATGAGAAAGCTTTGATTTTTTGTGTGTGGATTAACTTTGTAGAGGGGGGAGCTATAGTTTGCAGTAACCAATTACCCTCTCTGTGGATGTGCATTAAAGAGTTTGTTTTGATATACAAGCACACTAACTGTTATTATGGACACAGACAGCATTTACATCATCAAATGAAGCTGATATACTTTTAAAACTCAATCCTTTTTTTTCTCCACTATGATGTTGTGAACACCTTGGAGTTCCATGGGACTCCTTGGCAGGGGCACCCTGCTTTCCTCTCACCTAAGTGTGTATGCTTCTTTGTAGGAGGCTCTTCACTGAAGAGTGACTTTGACTAAAACTACTTCCAACTGTGGGCAACATGTGGTTCAGTCAGTCCTATCTTCTCCAGAGCATTCTTAATTATTTTAGGAGGAGTCCATCTAAGTAGGGATTCTCTAATCTCTAGACTAGACTCTTAGAGGAGTTCCCAGTGTTCAAGATTTGCCACTTTTCTTGCTTTTCTTGACTTTTCAGAAGGGAAAAGGACCATTTCTGTCACCTTCCCTCATCCCTCCTCTTTTGTCACTTCTAGAACAGACATCATTTGGGCCAATAGAGAAAAATTATTTTATGGCATGAGAGTTGTTCATTTACCTATGGTGAACCAAAACATGAGTCACCATGTGGTCTAGGCTATGAGAAGCAATTTCATTAAAGATATGCTCGACAAGGCCTAAGCAGCCCAGGGTTTGGATTGGGTAGTAATTGTAGTAGTAATCTGATTGGTTTCATCAGGGGATACTGGAACTAGAGGTCATATTGCCAATGGGATTATGTACGAGGCGAGTATTCCTGAGAGCTATGATGGTATCCCTGGTTACTGAGGGAGGTGCCAGTCAGCCAGTCTTCAAGAACAGCCAACATGAATAACTTACAAGCTTGTGTGTGTGCTTGACTGAGAAATTTTGTGTGCTACCATCTGTAGCTTAGATGCTATTAGGAAAAGAAAAACCTCTTTTTCTAACTATTATAATAGCCTGTAGCTATTGGCATAGAATTGTGAGTTTCAGGCTGAAAGGCCACTTTCATTCCCCAATTCAAGCCTGTCACAGAGGCTGATTATGTGGGTAGAAATGGCTGCTGCCTTCAGCCCCAGCTCCATCCATCCCTAAAGAAAACCCAATTATAGTTCTTAAATTATCCAGCAAGCTTTACAACAAAGTTAATAAAATGCAGGTTGTGTGTGTGTGTGTGTGTGTGTGTGTGTGTGTGTGTGTGTGAGATATTCACTAGGGATATCTACAAGCCATGACCTTATTTAGTGATAGTTCTGTGAGTAATACTAGTGGGTCAAGCCTCCAGAACACAACTAAACTCTGAGTGGTGTTCCCAATGAAGACTAGGTTAGATTGCAGGTATTTTCATTTGCTTTTCCTTTCCTGAAAATGGGCAATCACCTTTCATTTTGCTTATTTCCTTGGAGGTTCTACTAGCAGTCTTATTAGCTACATTGAAGGGTAGGTTTTCCCATCACATTTATTGTGTCCAAAGGAGAGCTGAGTGCTATGGGCGATTTTATTCTAAAATAAAGAATAAGTGTATTGGAGAAAGGATCTTGATCCACAGCTGAGCACAGCATGGAATTTCTCTTGTGGAGAGCCTTCATCTACAGAGTCATTTGAGGCTCAAGCAAGATTGTGAGGATGAATGGCAGGCACAGGGTGGATACACTTCTGGTTCTCAGGAAAAGGCTACATCTACAGCTTTCAGAATAGGGAGGCCCCTCAGAGGCAGAGGTGCCCCTGTGGTATGTGGTCTGCATAGCTGTCTAAGGAGACTCACAGCCAAATAATGGATTGTGGATAACAGGGAGGTATGTGGGGGTATGGATCAGGGCCTCCTTTGGAGGTTATTAGTCCCATGAGTGAAAGAGTCTACCATTGAATCAAACAGAAACTTTAAGTCCGTTTTACCAGAGTTTAAAAGAAAATCTCAGGGCAGGCAGCTGTAAATCTCAGCAGCTGTATGGCAGAGGCAGTGAAGAGGGTAAGGTGGGGGCCATGCCTTTTAAACCAGCATGGAGGTTAGACACATGGTAGACAAGCTCTTCTCGTCACTCTAGTCTAAGGCCAAGGGTTCATTTGAGATTCTTGAGGTTCTAGAATCTCTTCAAATTTGTGCTTTCTCACTCTCGCTCACTGAGGATGTTTCCAAGGCTCCTAAGAGATGCTACAGAATTACATACACAATAATTTGTAAGGACAAGTGAGGCTGACAGCTCAGCTTTAGCATTTTTTAAATTGCCATCCACAGATAGGTTCAATCATGGAATTCCATTGCTGTCTGTGAAGCACCTTTCTGATGCTGAAGATGAATAGGAGGTCACACAGTGGAATGTGTCCCCATAGAATGTGTCCACATAGAAGGTGTCCACATGCATCTCAGCTCCTTGTTCGATCCTTATAACCTCACTGTAAGCTACACATTATTTACTTTCCTCTTCCCTGTGGCAGAATGCCTGAGATGAAGAAAGGGTAGTTTCAGAGGTTCAATCCATGGTCACTTGGTCCAATGTGCAGAAAAACAGAGCTAGAGCCTGTGGCAGAGGAACCTGGAGAGGTGACCCAGCAGTGGTTAGAGGCTGCACATTTCTTCCAGATGACCTGAATTCAATTTCAAGTACATGTCAGGGGGGCTGAGTCACCTGCCCCTATAGCTCCAGGGTCTCCAACATTTGTAGCCTCCATGGGTGCCCACAAACACGGTGCATACTATAGAGACACATGCTTATTCATGATGAAAAATAAATAAAATTGAAAAAGAGAAAGAAAAAGAAACAGAGAGAAGCAGACTTGAGAACTGCTGTAACCCTTGAAAGTCAAACAAAATGCTGATTTTCTCTAGCCATTTAACCCTTCCCTGTAGTTTCCACAACTTCCCCTAATAGACTATCAGCTAGGGACTGTGTTAAAATGCATGAGTCTGTGGGAGTTTCATATTGAAACCATGACAAGCTGACAGTATTGTAAGCTAAAGACGTATTTAACACACAGGTCTGTGGAGCATCTCAGATTAGCATCACAGCATACTGTAGAGTGTGGGAGGTTTCTCCTAGCAACCACAGAGCTGGATGGCATCTGAGGCTCCCTGCCACTGCCCACAATCATTAGAGTATTGTGCCATTGACTAGCCCAAGAGAAGAACCAAATTAGGTACTGAAACTGTGGTTCTCTTCCATATCTTTTAAATTAGTGAGCCATGCACTGTGTGTGTCCAGTATTATACCAGATATTATTTGTTTAGACGTTTGAATTACCTTAATGTAAATAATGCTGCAATTGAGTACTTTCCAGTTCAAATACTTAGCGTTTTCTACCTTGAGATTATCCTCAGGGCAGAGATTTCTGCAAACAGTACTGCTAGTGTAAGTAGGAATACGGTCTTCCCATGATGCTGTCATGAAGGGTTATGACCAATTATGTTGTCTTAAATGAGAAAGCCAATGACCCATGACCACTGCATACTGTCATCCTGAAGAGAAAGAATACCATGGTAGAACCTCCCTGAATAAGAATAAACCATTGATAATAATGAAATTCCATATTCCTTAATGCTTGGCAATTGTTTTTCAAGACTCTCTTCAAAGATCCTACCGATTATAGCCAGCCTCTATTGTATGCACCCACCTAGCATCTTTCCACAGGGCCTCCTTAGGAACCCCGAGACCCTGAGGTCTCAGTGTGCAGCAGGTGCTATTAGACCTGTCTTGTAGGTCTAAGCTTCTGCCTGCCTCCCATTCTAATGCCATGACTTCATGCTTCATCTGATAATTTCCTTGCAGGGTGCTCATTCATTTCCCCAACCTGCTCATGAGCCTTGAGATTCATTTTTCCTATGGCCTCTCAATTTCAAGTAGTTCATGCAAAGACAGAAAGTTTTTGTGGTTGATGCATCACAACCCAGAGTACTTTCCAGTATTTTTTTTAATGACTTTCAAGCCACACACTTGCCTCCAGTGTTGGAATGGACAGTTTATAGGCACACTGGGTTCCACGTCATACATTTATAAGTCTGTCATATCTTTTCCATTATCCTTAAGTGTTAAGTCTGTGAGAGGATACCTAGGACTCCTGATCTTTCTAACAATGTCTGAAGGGCTTGTCTGGTCTCTGTGTTAATTACCTCTGTGCCACTGTGACATATTATCAGAAGGAAGCATCTTAGGGAAAATGATTTATTTTGGCTGATAGTTTTGAAGAATTCAGTTCATGGTTGCCTGGGCCCTGTGTGCTTGGAGAGAACATCATGGTGAAGAGAATGTGTGGAGAAGGTAATATACTTCATGGTAGATAGAAGAAATGTGTGAGAAAGAGGCCTATGTAATGTCATCACAGTCATGCACCAATGGCCCTTCCTCTAGCTAGATCCCCATGTCCCAAACTTTCCACCACCACCACCCTACCTGATGACATTCAGCACAGGAACCTGTACACTTCATGGAAGGGAGTTTGTGGGAACCTCCTCCACAGTGGTTTCACCAGTATGTCACCTGACTTTGAAAAGGAAGTCAGAATATTCTTCTATGCATTGATAACTCCAGACACAAAAGGACAGCAGTATGGGGGATGTTTAGCTCTGAGACTCTACTAGGCAGAATCACACATGGTGTGAGGAGAAGCTCACATCCCTGATTCCCAGGTAAACGCGTACCCATAGTATGGGAGCAGCACATGCTGTCATCCTGGAATCTTTACTCAGACACAATTGTATATTTAAGAAAGAGAATAACTCTGGAGTCAAGGATGGCCTTGGCCTCCTCACAAAGCACCAATGGCCTCTACTTTCCATCCTTCTATTAAAGGCATGAAAACTCACACCCAGTAGAACATAATTATTTTAATGATAAACCACAATGGTTATTATAGCATTTATGCAAAGAGTAATTGCTAGCTTTGTGGTTCCATAGTGCTATTTTTCTAGATAAAATGAAGAGGATGCCCTATATTATTTGTACTAAATGACTGAGTTAAACAAAATATAGCATGGTTTGATTTGGAAACAGTGAGAATGGTGATATGTCTCATTACAATCAGAGAAACCCTGGGTCTATGTTCACTTAGCATTTTATACAGGTCTCTTTGTTATAGCTTCTATTACTTTCTAACTTAATTTATACATGTGATTTCTGGCCAATGCAATAAACCGATTCCGTGTGTGTGTGTGTGTGTGTGTGTGTGTGTACCATGATTCTATGGGTGCACACACTAAATGGTTAATAAATGCATATGGCTATAATTCTCCTTCTACTAATTGTCAGTTGCTTCCTTCAGGATGGAACAGAAGTTTTAGACACACATCCTCAGGAGCTGACTGCACTTATGTTCCTCTGTCCCTCCTCTATTGTTCTTTGGAGACCAACCCCTGCTGGAAGCTTGATGGTGTCTATTTCTCATTTCAGCTTATGAGTTACAGAATTGCCCGGACCCACCCACATTCCAGAATGGGTTCATGATCAACTCAGATTACAGTGTGGGCCAGTCGATCTCCTTCGAGTGCTACCCGGGTTACATCTTGCTAGGCCACCCTGTGCTTACCTGCCAGCATGGCACTGACAGGAACTGGAACTACCCTTTCCCACGGTGTGACGGTAGGCTCCTCATCTCCCTTGGGGACAACTTCATAGTGCAGGAACTATTCAATGAATATGCACTACTTCTTTATTTCAGCCAGTAGATATGTATCACATATCAAAGATCTAGAATATACTCTACTAAATATTTCAGAAAGAGATCATAGAGTAGGCAATTTAAAGAACATATAGACTTTACACTTAAGGAAATCATAAAGACAACAAGTTATTAAATACAAACTCTAAAATCTCAGCTGCAGACACAGGAGTCTGTCAATCATCACAGGCCCTGGAAAAGAAAACAGGAGGTAATAGGCTCCTTAACTTTCACAGGAGTTACAAGGGACAGTGATGATAATGGATTTAGTCCTGGTTAGTCTTTTTTTTTATTAGTGGTTACTGGTCATGTTGCTGTGACAAATTTCATGACAAAAGCAACTTAAAGACGGAAAGGCTTACTCTGACTAGAACTTGAAGGTATCTTCCTTCCATGAGGAAGTCACAGTGGCTGGCACAGGAGGCGGCTGATCATGAGGCATCCAGGCAGGAAGCAGAGAGGAGGAAATGTTGGGACTCAGTCCACTTCCTCCTCTTCATACAATCCAGGATCCCAGCCTCCTGGGTAGTACTGGCGAAGTTTGGGGTAGATCTTTCTATTACCCTAATATAGAAAAGCCCTTATGGTGCACCAGACACTCTTTCCATGCAAGATTGACATCTCCCCTATTTTACCTTGAGATTAATTGAGATTAATCATCACACTGTTTGTTGTCTGTTCAACTTTTAGAGTAATCTCACTTCACATCTGTGTTGCAGAAACTGTTCATGTTCATGAACGGATCAGCTCATGGTGTTTGCTGCCCAGAGACAAAACACTTGAGGAAGAAACAGCATTAGCAGAGAAGCACACAGTAGGAATTCTTCCAGAAAACTGAAGCCTTATTGTGTGGGTTGTTATGGAGTTGCTAGGGTCAATGCCTAGGCCCCCGCAGCTCTATGGACCTAGGCTTGGCTGCCTATTCTCAGTAGGCCAACAAAAATCATAAGTAATTGTGACACATTTTTTGGGCATATTGGTATAAGAAATAAAGCCATGGCAACCTCCAACCACTGAGACCCTCCTCGAGGTCCTGACATGAGGCTTAGGTCTAGGCAGAAGGAAAAGAGGTGTAAATAATTATATAGCACTTGTCAAGGTTCAGTTCCGACAGTCACTGACCAATCATGGCTTTCCCTTCTCTCAGACTTTTGCCTGGGGAAATTTCAATTTCTTAGCCCCACATTATTTAAGGAGGCTGAGAGCCACAGAGAGTGGCACCATCCTGTTTTCAACATACTTTGATCAGCCAGGCAGGATGGTTAGAATTTTGACTCTGATTCCTAGGAGCTTCTAGCATCAGAGTGAGGAGCATCTGTTGAGTGTGGTCTAGGCTTACAGCCTGCTCTGCCTCTGAGCAGACATTATACTGCCCTGCCTCACTGGGGCTTCTTGACATTTAGGATGGCTTAAGCATCTCTGCAATGGCAAACTAAAACAAAATGGTGATGTGGAGCATCTGGGAGGAGGGGTCTGCAACAGAGTTGCTGCTAAGCCTGGATCTTGCATTATAGATACAGCACCTTCGAATGAATAATAATGAAATCTCCAACACCATGGGCCTTTGAAATGCTAAGCACCTCCATCTATTGCAGGGGAAGGGAAGGTACCTAGCTATGAATTTTTACTGAAGCAGGAATAAATAAATAAATAAATAAATAAATAAATAAATAAATAAAAGTATGTGGTGTCCTTTTAAACCTTCTCACCTGTGCTTTCCATTCTGATAATCTTAAGAACGACTATAAAAATAAGGCTCTTGGCTATAAGAGCCTTTCATATGTATTTAATTACATATGAAATAACTTTTTGAATAGGTCTGAGTTTTTTGGGTTTTTGTTTGTTTGTTAACAATTAAAATTTTTAAAATAGTATTTCATCTACTTTCCATTTGAAAACCCTTGTTCTCAAGGGTATAGTTCCGTGCCACAGATACTGAACATGAGAAGACAGTGTACTCAGCCCCATCTTTACCAAAGGAGGCTAAGTTGAATAAGAGTCTGCCAAATAAAATTAGTATGTTTTTAGTTTACATAAGTAAAAATTATAAAGATATACTAAGGCAAATACATATAAATGTTCCTTAATAAGAAACTGAAGGCCTTCCTATCCAGTTTTTTATTGTTATTTGTGTGCGATGACACTCTTATAAAGACAACTGTAGAGCTGGTTCTCCCTATCTACCTTTGCATGGGTTTAGATAATGAGCTCAGGTTGTTGGATTACATATGTGCTTCTCTGCTGAGAACTTTTGCATTTTCTTCCCTCCTTTCCTTCCTCCCTCTCTTCCTCCTCCTCTCCCCATCTCATCCTTCCTACCTTTCTACCTTATTTCCTTTCTCTCTCTTCCCATTTAATCCAGGCAGCCCTCAAACTCCGTGCATTCTCCTGCTTCTGCCTTCTCAATGCTGGAATTGCAGACACATACAAACACCATCCCTAACTCAAAGTATTATCATTTTATTGCCACTAACATAATTGCATAGGAATCAATTCAAAAACATTTATAGTCATTAATATATACTCTAAAAGTACAGTTTAATAAATGTAACTTGATACTAAAGGTACATTTTTAGTTATAAATAGTTCAAATTTGCTGATATCTTAAAATTTGTTTATTATTCTTTTATGCATATGGATGTTTTGCCTACATATATCTGTATACCACCTGTGTTTCCATTGGAAAATGACACTACCTGTTTAGTGGTCACAAGAGAATGATAAGATCAATTTGAAAAGCAAAAGCTCCCAAGGGGAACTGAGCCATAGGTCAATGTGAAGGAACATCCATGAACATGTAAGGACATGCAGCCAGTCCCTACAGTATGGACAGTGCTGTACCTCTATCGGCTCTGTCAGCTCCTTGCTAACCACTGAGAACAGAAAGGCTAGTAGAGGGCGACTGTGGGACCCAAGGATGAGTGCAGTCTCTGCCTTCTAGTATCCAACAGAATGATGAGGAAGATCCTGGAACCACCCCACAAATGAGCCAACGAGAGTCCCTAGGAAGACTCTAGGGAGGTGGGGACAGTAAGTTGGATTACTGTAGCCAAGCCCATTCAGGTAGCTAGATAGGAGGAAAACAGACTGTCCATGTAGAAAAGAGCTCAGCACGGAAGTCTGCCAGGGGAAGGAACTCCATCCTCAAGGACAGTAAGTGGATGGTGAGGATAGTGTGTAGTGTGGCCATTTACAGATCCCAGGTGTCCACTGGCTCCTCCCCTCATGCACTGGTGGTCAGAAGTGAGGACAGGAGGGATGTTTGCTACATTTCTCATCCAGGCTTGTCTGACTCCAAAACCCTACCTAATTATTCCACTGTAAAATTTCTAGAAAGAGCTATGTAACCCTTTCTCTTCCTGGGTGATCTAGAGTTGAGTCATTTCAGTAACTCATCTTTTATTGAAACCAGCATGTGAGAGTAATGTCTCAGGCACAAGGTATCTCAGAGCTTTGAGTCTATCATTCCCTCTCCACTCTCCTCTCCTCCCCTCCCCTCTCCTCTCCTCTCTTCCCCTCCCCTCCCCTCTCCTCCCATTCTTCCCCCTTCCCTACTCTCTCTCTCTCTCTTTTTCTCTCTCTTTCTCTCTTGTATGTGTGTATGCGTGTGTGTGTGTGTATGTGTGTGTGTGTTGTGTCTTTACAGCATCTATATTCTAAGATTTTTTTGACAAAAATTTGACATCTGTAGATGATTCTTGATGGTGGAAGATTCAACATTCCTGGCTTTGGAGTGGCTTCAAAGTTGGTTTGTGCCTGTCACCACCCGGCCTTGCTTGAATGAAGCATGGTACTTGTTTTTGGTCAACTTGAAACAGATCTAGACATATCTTAGAAGAATGAATCTTGAGAAAATGCCCCCTCAGATTGGTTTGTAAGACTGTCTATAAGGCTATTGTCTTGATTAATGATTGAAATGCCAGGGCCTAGTCCACTCTGGGTAATGCTAGGTTTTAGCAAGTGTCCTGAATTCTATATAAAAAATGCATTTGAGCAAGTCTTGGAGAACCGCCCAATAAGCAGCGTTCTTTAATTCTCTCTGCTTTGGTTTCTGCCTCTGGGTTTCTGCCTTGAGCTACTGCCCTGGTTTTCCTTCATGATGAGCTATGAGCTGTAAACTGAAATAAACCCTTTCCTCCTCAAGTTGCTTTTAGTCATGATCTTTATCAGGCAAGCACATGTATTTCAGGCAGAAGTGCTATATGATCATCACACTTTTCCAGAAGTAAACTAATTACCAGGGTGACAGTAAATGTCAATTTTAATACAGTGAAAGTTGCTGTGTCTGCACATAACCAACACTGGTACACATTTTTTGTGAAGGATGTGTAAGAAAGTTTATCATGCTTCCTCAGGTACAGATCTGCAAAGAATTGATAATGTCTTTGTTTTGAGGCACACAGGCTTAACTGCCACTCATTCACAGGCTTAAATAGGCTTTAGCAAAGTAGCAGAAAACAAAACCACTTAGTTCCCTATTTATGTCTGATTTCCACATAAGCCATTGCACTGGACAGCCCAATGGATTATCAGCTCAGCCACAGGCGATGACTGACAGGATTTCTTTTATCATCAGGGAATAACTATCCTGTGGGATTTTGAAGACTTGAAGACTATATCAAGCGAGACTGAGATAACTTTTAAGTATAATTGTCCTGAAGTTTCCAGATTTTAGGGGAATACATTTGACAAAGAAGTAGCAGAACCATTTCACAGTTATTTTCCTGCAAGGGTAAATTTTGGCTTTAGACACTGGAATCATTACCTGCTTCTGAAAATCAACCATCTTAGCCTATTTTCAATGTCTCCCTTTTCAGCTCCCTGTGGGTATAATGTGACATCACAGAATGGTACCATTTATTCCCCTGGGTTTCCAGATGAATACCCAATTCTGAAGGACTGCCTGTGGCTGGTCACTGTCCCTCCAGGGCACGGAGTGTACATCAACTTCACCTTGCTGCAGACTGAGGCTGTAAATGACTACATCGCTGTGTGGTATGACTCCTCTCTCCCAGGGAATGGCAGCTCCTGCTGGTGGAGGGATGTTTTAGCTTAGCACTTGCTTCTGATTTGTGAGGTTACAATGTTTACCAACGATCTGTCTGGACAGATCTTGAAAAACTAATTCATCAACAAAATCAAACAATACAGGAAAAGAAAGGCATCTGTCTAGCTTGGTATTAGATAGAAATAACCAGATTGTTTGAATGTACTGGGGAAAGTCATGATTACTTTATTTCATATTTTGCTTTGCTTAAATTATTGATAGTTTAACAAAAAATGTAAGGTCTTATTCTGTGACTTAAGCTAGCCTTAAACTTGTGATCTACTTGCCTCAGTCTCCTGAGTGCTGGAATTGCTGTTGGGTGTCATTATATCTGGCTTACTCAACAGTTTTAAGGGATGTGTATGCATGTGGTTTGTGTGTGTGTGTGTGTGTGTGTGTGTAATGGCAATACATACATATATGTATACATACATAGGCATGTGCTTTCCCTTTAATGAATGCGTGAAGAAACACTAAGGAAGTATTTCCTTGGGGCATCCTCCCACCCTGAATTGCACAGATCTGGTTTCCCATGAGCCTTTCAGAGGATTCTGGGCCAGGATGTGATGAATCTACTAGATGGAACCTGTAGAAATGGCCTGTTTCACCATAGAGATCTCGGGTGTAATTTAAAAAGGAAGATGGCATGGGTAATCTCCTTCATACTATGATGGGAGAGCCAGGGGGTGCCCTGGAGTACTAGGAGGGTGGCATTGTTGAATTTACAGGTGAACTGTATGTATACACTTGTGATGTATGATACATTTGTATATGTCTCTGCATGTGTTACTTATCTATGATTGTATTTGTACTTTTGCACATCTGTGTTATAGTCTATGTTTGTGTGTCTTTTTATAAAAAAGTACTTATTGTATATATGTATCTATACATCTCTGCTTGTGTCTGAATATATGATTGTCATATGTGTGTTATATTTTTCTGTATGTGAATATAGGAATGTTTTATGTTGATATATATTATTGTGTCTGTTTGTAGATGTGTGTAAATGTGTCTGCCTGTGTATGATATATGTGTGCATGGAGGGTGCGTCATGTGCTTATAGTATTATTACAGCTCAAGGATCAAGGGAGAGTAGCTGGGCCAGAGGAACAGACACTGGAAGGCCTACATATTCTATCTAAAATGCAGGAGGAGCCATACACAGGAGATTCATTTGGGGATAATGCTCCTGCAGGGGAAGCTGCCTCTCCAGGCGGTAGTGAGGTCTTGAAGGGCTGTTCTGAGAAGCTGAGCTAGTGACTGTGCAGATGAAACACCAAGGGTTCTTCTGTTCCAGTGACACAGTGAAGCAGCAGTCCCACCAAGCAATAGATCCATGTGGATTCTGTTGCATAGAATCCAATCATAGCAATTCGTGTATGTCTGCTTCCCACAATCAGAAGGCAGAGAGATGCTGCAGGGTAGTGAACAACCTAACACCAAGCATCCTATTACTAAAGTCAGTGCCAGGGAAATACCATATTTCACTTTTAGTGTTTTAATTCAACTGGAAAACTTGCTGTAAATATTAGTCATAAGGAAGTAGATACCATGTGTACTTTAAAATGTAGTTGTTAGGTTCCTGACAGTATGGAAGTGTCTCAGAGGAGGCCAGTGTGCACTGGTCTTTTTAGATCAGCCTAGTACTCTTTCTTTCTGCACACTTGGCTCCACTGGGGAACTGGCTGCACAGACTCAGCTATAACATCGCACTTCTTCTTCTGATGTCCCCATCTCTTTCCCAGGGATGGTCCTGACCAGAACTCGCCTCAGCTTGGGGTCTTCAGTGGAAACACTGCCCTTGAGACAGCATACAGCTCCACCAACCAGGTCCTGCTCAAATTCCACAGTGACTTCTCGAATGGAGGCTTCTTTGTCCTCAATTTTCATGGTCAGTTTGTTTCCACTTCAGTGGCTGTGGCATAGAGTCCCGGGAAAGCTCCCTACCCTGTGTACATACTTTCTCTCCAGCTGTTGGATTATCCTACATAATAGGCCAGAGTGTTGTGGAGACCTTCTGTGGTGGGCAGTATCTCTGCTGTCAGTTCATTTCATCAGGTCATGTTGGTAGATACCTGGGGTTCATTCCTGCATATGTGTAAGAGAGACCCTGTTGTAGACACCATTGTGATACACATGACTTATGTGCACGTTTGTATGTAACTCTAGTCATCATTTAATGACCTTGGGTTTTGGGGGGGGGTTGTTTGTTTGTTTGTTTTTGGCTTTTTTTTTTTTTTTGACTTTTTTGAGACAGGGTTTCTCTGTGTAGCCCTGGCTGTCCTGGAACTCACTCTGTAGACCAGGCTGGCCTCGAATGCAGAAATTTGCCTGCCTCTGCCTCCCAAGTGCTAGGATTAAAGGTGTGTGCCACTACCACCCAGCTTTTAATGACCTTGTGATGTCTTTGATAGGAGAAGGGCAAGAACACCAGCTCATTGTATCATATGACCTCAAAATATTCCTTATGACAACAGACAGATGAGCTTATCTAAACTAGCCAGCTTATGAGCCAGCTAAACTAGTTTATCTAAGCTTCCAAACAAGAGAAGGTAGCTGTCATAATAACTACATGCCTTCATCCCTTGGGCTTCAGGTATTCTCAGGCATTTAATAGCCAAAGTGAGTCACTGGAGTGATTTACACATATACATGACCTTGTAATTTGATCATTCAGAAAAGGTAACCACAGCTGTTATCATTTTTCATAAACCTCTACAGCATTTCAGCTGAAGAGGTGCCCGCCACCCCCGGCAGTGCCACAGGCTGACCTGCTTTCAGAAGACGAGGACTTTGAAATAGGTAACGTATCTCTGTTTTCCTTCATTCCACATTATGGGCACTGGCTTCTTGTAGCTCTTTCTGATACAGACTTTAGGCAAACTATAACTATAAGCAGAAACTGTCCCAAAACATGGTAGGGCCTTGCATAGGAACGGTAGAGCAAACTACTTACTTTCTTAGTTTATGTTTTGCTCTTGAGATTTTCGGACTTTTGCTCTATGGCATTATTACCATTTTTAAAATTTCAGAATCTGACTTAGAATGCATTTGGCTGTAAATAATGACCTTCAAATTGATAGTCACTGTAGAACGTACTTAATGATAATATTTAGAAATGTTACCACTGATTTGTCATTAACCACGACCTCACTCCTTACTCATCTGGTCTTCATCAGACTCTGTTACAGAAATAGCCACAGAATATGTTGGCAGTGCAATTATGAGAACCCCATCATGTCTCAGTCTCTATCACAAAATCATATGCTGTGGTCACACTGTATTGCAGAACGCTGGTCCAATCACATGGTCCAGTCCCTGCTCTACTCCAGATGTCTAAGCTAATAGGAACAAGGTGTTTCCTTGGCCAGGATAATGGGCAAGCCATGTTGGGTTTGCTGAAACCATTCCTTCTTTCTAGTCTACAGCCTTGCTTAGATCCCAGACATCTATGCAACTTTCATTTATTTAGCAAGGCATTTGAAAAGTAAGACAAAGGCTTAAGTTGGTCAAGGAATAGCTACATATGGTCTTCTCTTAGGTTATAAACAAAGAACTATAAACAGGTTTTTAGAGATATATGTGAAGTGAATGCAGACCCTCTGAAATGGCTTTCTCTTTGGCATGGTTTATTGAGTAGTCACCAATAATTGGCACAGTCACAGCAGTCAAATGTTCTGAAAATGTAGATCCCAGGGTATCTATTGGGTTGATTCTTTCAGGGGACTTCGTAAAGTACCAGTGCCATCCAGGGTACACACTATTGGGAAGCGACACCCTGACGTGCAAGCTCAGCTCACAGCTACTGTTCCAAGGCTCTCCACCCACCTGTGAAGGTATGTTGGGCCCTGATGATTTGATTACCCTGATAGTCTGTCGGCATAGGTTTGAATTCGACTCAGGTCTGTGCTGAGTTAGCCCCACAATGCAGACAAACTGCCAACAGAGGTATCAGAAGACTCTTTTACCTTTAGCCTATCCTCAAAAATAAACCTAAATCATATGGGAATGTTCACCTGCAGCAAAAGTATTAAAGAATAGCTGATATGCATCACTCATCTAACAACCTTTTTCCACATCTCTCCAATCTGCCTCATGTTTTGGGGTCTATCTCAAGCAAACTGAGCATCCTGAGAATTTTTTTTGTCAATACTTCACCTGGATTTAAGCATGTAGTGTTTAACACTTTGGGTATAAAAATGTATAAACAATGAAATATAGCCACTTTTGGTTTTGTATATGTTTCTATCATAAACTGACCATATACTAGGACTTAGACAATTTTTAAAGAACAGGATTTTAGGCTACACCTGTTGATCCAGAGACTAGAATACAACTAGATCACTCAAGAAATGTGATTTAGTAGAAGCCATTTGCAAACACAGTGGGAAGGAAACAGTCATGTTTGGAAAAAAGGAGGCCAGATACCCCATTGTTTTGCAGCCAGTGTTTTCAACTAACTTTAATCAATCAATCATGGTTCTGATGGGGAGCACTGTGTCACCTGTGAGCAACACACTATCTCCCCCATTCTAGAAACTGGGATGCTGTGAGGAATGAGTGACCACTCTTCACTGTGCCATGCATTGCTCAGAAACTTCACAATCACTAAGCACAGGCAGCTCACTGCATTGGAAAGCTACTGTACTGGATCATGGCCACCATTGTGGGTGTCAGGCAGGGTGAGCTTCTGGGACTAGTGGATGGACCCATGGCTCATCATCATGTTCTATGGGCGCATGTGCTAAGTTGTGCACAGACTTAGGAGACATGAGAAATCTTCTTACATAAACTGACTGTCTGCATTGGCACAGTGGTGATAATCTTGGGATTCCTTTTTCAAGGTGAGAAAATACATACAGTTGAACTTTTGCCATTTTATCCTCCCAGGTAAGCCTTCACATTTTAAAGGTATATTTTAATCTCAAATGTTTGTCAGGATAGAAAGCTTAAAACAAGCCTAGAAAAGAGAATGAGGAGTATCTCTTCATTACTTTGACCTGTCCAAATTTATTCCATTTCTAAGGAAAAGAACTTTAACTCATGTCCATCCAGAAAACAGAGTAAGCCCACATAACTGTGGGCCCCTTGTCTCTGTTCCTTCTACACAACAGGCACCTGTGCATGCAGCTGTCCACAGACTCAATTTTGACTTTGTCCGAGGTCAGAAGCCCATGACTTCCCAACTCTGGAACTACTGTTCCTAGCAACCCTGTGCTCTTTTTCCTTCTGAAGCAAATTCATCTCAGGGAGATGAGCTGAGAACAAGCTTAGCTATGTGTATCTGAGCAACTCATTATTTTGAAAGAGCTCAGGTGCCTGTCTATGGCTGACCCTAGTCACTTAAGCACTTAATTATAATCTTTCTCTGTTTTCTAATTATTTGTAGGGCTCAAGTAGGGGTCAGTCCCTCAATATAGTCTTGATGGAAAATCATGTTCATGTTGAATCTTACTTCCTTGTGTATTTATACACACTCTTACAAGCTCTCTGAAAGCTCACAAGAGTTTTGAGGGATGGTGATGGGGAGTATTGCAGACTGCTCTCTGGAGGGTTGCAGTTTGTGCTGAGAACATGCTACCATGTTAGATGCTACCTGAATTCAGAGAAAACTGAGCAAGAGATGACAACAAAATAATACTTCTCATGTTCAGTAAAACAAGAAAGAGAACAATGAATAGAGCTTCAGATGCAGGACAAGGTGCATGGCACCCAAGAAAGAGGAGCACACTGTCCTCTGGGTACTTTACAGAAAGAGGCACTAAGGGAGCTGGCTCTCTCAGAGCCTGGCTTTAGAGGTCTTGAGTGACAAATGACTTCATCCTAGAGACCACTAAGAAGGAACTCATAATAGTCTTCAAAACATGCATTAAAAGTAGACTTGGGTCAGAAAGATAACTCAGTGTGTAAGGAAGGGTGCTTACCACCAAACCTGACCACCTGAGTTTGTTCCCTGAGGGCCCACATGGTGAAAGGAGAGAATGCAATCCCAGTCTTTGTCCTCTGACCTCCACATGAATGTGGTGGCATATCTTTCACCCTCTTTCTTTCCCTCCCTCCCTCCCTCTTTCTCTCTAACACACACAAATGAAAACATTTTTAAAATTTAAAAACATATATCTGGGTAGGTTGTCCTTTAATCCCAGCACCCAGAAGGCAGAAGCAGGGAGATCTTTATGGGTGTGAGGCTGGCCTTGTCTACATAAAGAAATCTGTCTCAAAGGCAAAAGAAAACAGACACAGTGTTCGCTAAAGGGAATCCAAGTCTGTGTGGTGATGACTGTCCTGTGGAGGGAGCAGGAGGACATGAAGGAGGAGAGTAATTCCAGTGTTCTTCCCACATGCCTGGCCCCATCCCCCTACAGGCTTCAGGTGTCAGGGGCTCCCATTTTCTTAGGCTCTTCTTGGTTTTCACAGTTATCTCATGCTATAGGTGTTTTTATGGACTAATATTATTGTGACAGTGTTTCACAATGTAGTCCTGGTTGCCTGAAACTCACTATTTAGACCAGGCTAGCCTTGAGTCCACTAAGACCTTCCTGTGTCAGCCGACAGAACACAGGGATTAGAACTGTGTACTCCCATGCCTGGCAGGAGATAATATTGTTTAAATTTTGTTTTTCTTAGGGTCTCTCTATGTCCTCCTGGCTATCCTGGAGTTGCTATGTAGACCAAGCTGGTTCTCTCTATCTCCAGAGTGCTGGCACTAAAGATGTGTACCTTCACACCCAACTAAGGAGTTAATTTTAATGACTAGGAAGCCTAGTACAAGTTCCTAAGCCTAAGTTTTTTTTTTTTTTTTTTTTTTTTTTGGCTGATGACCTGCAAGATGTGTTAAACAATGGACTGCATGGTTTTCAGCCTCATAGCTGATTTTTCTTTTAAAAAAAAAAATAACAACTGAATATGCCATGTGTCTGCCAAAAAGAGCTAGGTCTAGTTGCCAGAAAACTCCTTTACAAGGTATCCCTGATGGTCTTTCTCTGAAGCAGAAGTTTCCTCAAATGTCTCTTGAGGTGCACAGGGCTTTAAAGGGATCGTCATCGTCGTTGTTGGAGAAGTGAGAAGCTGAACTTCAGGAGAGAGTTGAAACTTTCATGCTAGCTGGGTTGCTCCTGGCAACAGTTTATAGCAGCCTCCAGGAAGGAGTAAGTTCCCAGGAAACAGCAGGGCAGCCAGGAAGAAACAAAAACATTTATGCTCATTGGGAAACATGTGCAAATATATTTTTTAAAATAATATTTGTGCCTGAAAATAATAGTGTTAGGTGTTAAAGAAGCCTGATTAATATGGCTTTGCTCATATTCCCTTTCATCCTCTCTGCCAAGCAAAAGAGACCATTTTAAGAATAGAAGAAGTGACTCGATCTACGGCTGCTTCTGATTTGGATAGCTGCTCTGTGCCCCAGCCCTGGAGGTGCCGATGGCTTTCCAGGTGGCATTCAGCAACTCATTGCAAAGTTTCCTAGTTCCAGATGGTCTGAAGTTCAGTGTCATTTAAAACTCTCACTGCAGTGGTAAGATATACAAGATAGAAGGCTGGCTGAATGTTTCCCCAGTGAAACAGAGAACCGCATCTTCTTGGTAGCACCTGCCTGCTGAGAACCGGGAGAGTACGTAGCCAGGACATTTTCAGTTTCTCTAATACCTCTGCCCATATGGCACCTTCTATTTAAGAAAGACATTTACATCTGCCACATCTCTCCTCACTCTGAGGGGTAGCTGTTTCAACCTTCTATTTATAGCAGAGACAGTCTAAGTGTTGGCTCTCATTGAAACATGGAAGCAAGTCTGTGGAACTCTACTCTCAAGCCCACGCAGGTGTGCACAGACACGAGACCCAACCTATGCGATGTGTTCTTTTTAAAAACACCAGCATGTCCAGCCTGTAGTTGGCAAAGTAAATCTTGCAACATGATGTTGCTGCTGGATGAATGGGTTTCCTTCTTAGGGAGCACACGGACAAAATGTACAACAGAAGCTAAAACTGTGGAGCAGTTTGTTGCCTAGAGGAAGGGAAGAGGACACTGGGACTATTTCCAAAGCAAAACTCTCTCCAGAAAAAAAAGAAAGGAATCATGATTGAGTTTTACTTCAGGGATCTATTTATGTTCCCATAGGAAAGCATATGAGGCAAGGGTGTACAATTGTACATTATGGATCATGCTTGCTTTGAGGTCACAGGTTAAAAAGAAAGATGGAAGGCAGATAACTGGGCATGCTCATCTCAAACTTAGAGAGTATGTGTTCAGAGGTTTAGCAAGAAGACACAGCTCTGTGGAGCATTCTGGGTTCCCCATTACACTGAAAGGAGTTTTCTCTAAGTTGCTTAGAAGAATAAAGCAGAGAGCTCACTGACCAAGCTGATTCTTTCAATTTTCTCAGATGATGTCAGTGCAAGGGTTTCTCCATTTTATTTGCCTCTTTTCTTTCATTGTGAAAAGGGGGAAAAACAATAAAAATCAACTAATAGAATAAAGTGTATTTTGACTAATGACTCCAGGGAGATAAATGTCTACCATGGCAGGGAGGCAGAACAGCAGGAACAAAAAATGGAGAGATCACATCTTTCACAGCAAACACAAAGCAACAAAAGAAATGGGAAGTGGGGTGTGGCTATGTACTCTCAAAGCCCATCCCCAGTGACATATTTCCTCTAACAAGTTGTATCTGTTAAGCATCTGCAAATAACATCATCACTGTGGACCAAGGGTTCAATTTCTGAATCTATAACGTTTCTCATTGAAACTACTATTCCTGAAAGGTACCAGTCCCATTTGGTGGCTAACAATGCTACCACCATCACTACCCGGAAATAGGATTTTGACTGAATTCTGTCTATGGCTTTAGTTTAGAGTTATTTTCAGAGATATTAATTAGTCTATACTGTGAATATTTTGAGACTTTGATCTATATCACATTTTAAATGGTTCTGTGATAGATGTAATTGCTTATGTTTTTGCCTAAAAGTCTACTGAGGTTTAAAGTATATTTCAGCTAGACTATCCAAATGAATGGGCAACCTTCAAGACAATATTTAGGAATGACACATCTTACAAGTTTTTCCCACCAGTTTGAGAAGCATCTTCCTTTTGGAATGTATTTGGAAATAATATACAATCAACTAATTAAAACAGAAAAACTCACCAAATGAGATGTACATCTTTGACAAAAGCTTTGGGGGAAATTGATTAATGATGTGCTTAAACTGAATAACGTGGGTGTATCATTTTCTTTTTATATACTGTGGCTGATCAGTGTCCCTTAGTAGCTCAGTAAGCAAAGCACCCCTGTAATGTAATTTAATTTAGCAAGGAGAGATAGCCTTAAAGATGTCTTTTGGTGATTTTACGTTTATTTCAAAAATTAGCCTGGAAGTGGCTGGATCAAAATAGAAAGATGAGGAGGAAAAAAAATTACAACTTGAAATTTCTTGGCATTTCAATAAAAGAATTTTGATTTTAGAAGTTCTTAATCTTGCTGAACACTGTGGCAAATGGTGCAGGTGTTGGGGGGTGCTGAACAGTGTTTCTCTAATTCGTTTCATGCTTAAATAGTCATGTGGTCACATCAAATATCTAAATATTTTATTTATCCTAGTACAGCAAGGGTCGAAATAAAAATAAATTTTTTTTTCTTATACGGAGAGCTATATTTTGTTGTACTGTATTGAGGACAGGCTCTCCATCTTTCTTTTTGCATTGGAGTGGCTTGGGATTTTGTGACATAGTTCCTGAAGCCTCCTAAGGTTGTTCCAGAGGTTCAGTGGCCAGTGTTGTGCAAACCCAGTAGAAGGCAAATATTGCTTGTTATGACTCTATGGTTCCTGGAAGTGTCTCTGCTCTGTAGTTAGAGTGCAGTAGACTGTCTTCCATTCCATCAATGTTGGACTCATTGTGTTGACACAGACCTCCATCCTTCTCTTTTCTCTTTAGCACAATGTCCAGCAAATGAAGTGCGAACAGAGTCTTCTGGGGTGATTCTCAGTCCGGGGTACCCAGGCAACTATTTTAACTCCCAGACATGTGCTTGGAGTATCAAAGTGGAGCCGAACTTTAACATTACGCTCTTTGTGGACACATTTCAAAGTGAAAAGCAATTTGACGCACTGGAAGTATTTGATGGTAAGCCTCCTCTGTGTGTGTGTGCGCCTCGGCATCCTGAGGATCATTAATGAAAAACACCGTCTTAATGTCTTAGTACCAAGATGAGTCAAACTTGTTCATACAACAACAACAGCACAAATGATTCGTGATAAAGCCTGTGCTTTCTCAAATATCAGGTGGTCTTCAAACAACACTATTGTCTTGTTCATGGATCAGATTTTCTGGATGTTAAGAGTGTGTGTGTGTGTGTGTGTGTACATATGTGTACTTATTTGTGTTTGTGTGTGTGTGTGTTACACAGATTTTCAGGGTACCAGAGGACAATTAAGTGTTCTTTTAGTACACTAAAAGTCTATTTTACTTGAAATGCATGGAATGAGTGACTTGCAAGGATATCGAGGTGGTAAATGTTGCCCATGTCTTTACAAGAGCTGTTTTATATAGTGAAATTGAATGAATTTGATACCCAATGGTGCTACTTTCGATACCAGTGGTCTGGTTTTATACAAGTGTAATGAGCACCCTAATGCAACAGTGTGGGTGGCTGGGTCATCAGCTGAGATGGATCTAAGGCCAGTGTTTTCTTTGTATAGGAGATTCATCAAGTCCAAGGAGAGTTAGAGCCAACCCCAGTTATGTGTAGTCAAGATCAGACAGTTTTCTCAGGTTTTAATGGATTTTTCAGATAAGTCACAATGTATTTGTTGATAAGAATTGCTTTAATTGATCTTGTGTGTTTCCTGTGTAAATCGCTTATGCAGACTGACCCTTGGGAGTCAAGTTCTGCAGATTGTTACACTGGCCATGAAACTCTAGTGTTATTTTATAGTAACAAACAACACACACAAAGAAAAGTGCAGGTTGTTGTATCTGTGTGTATGTACACTTTTACAGGTATATATGCCTACATGACTGTTGCAAACTTTGTTTGAATTAGAATATAGAAGGCAATACTTGTATGCTTCTAGATTCCAGAAGCAAAATCCTTACAAACAGGTTTTCTCAGGTTTGCAGCCTGGCGCTGTCTAAATCATTACCAGACCATGATGAAGATCAAAAGCTAGGGAGTAGACCAGAAGACAACACCAGCAGTTTCTGTCAAGTTAGCAGTGGCTCAAAGCTTGTGTCACTCTATGTTCCAATATATACTTATATAAAGAGAAAGGTCCCAGTTTTGTATTGAGAACTTCTACAAGTGATGGCATTTTTTATACACTTAAACACTGGGCCCATCTTATCTTGGCTGCACAGGTGCCATTCTCTGTTTCATGAACTAAGAAGTAAGTTGATCATATCAGCATTTCCTCAGTATATGCTTTCTATAGCTCAGATGTGGATTCTCTTCACTTTCTTAATTGTCAGAACTCAGTGAAAAACAGTATCTGATTTCCAGTCATGGTTGGCTGCTGAGACCACATTGTTGGCTATCCTGGCAAACGTGCCTGTGCCTCTCCTTTCTAGGATATTGTTTATAGATGCTAGGTAGAGGCATGCTTTCAAGAACATGCCTAAACACTATGATCTAGACAGAAATCAGACCAAGGATAGTAAGGGATTTGATGGAAGATTAGCAATTCTTGAAAACACACTCTTGTGTTCTGTCAGTAAAAATGACATTTCAAGTATGGCAAGCTCAGGATAATTAATTTCCCAGTAACATATCATTTCAGAGGGTGCACAATCTTCTTTAACAGCCATGAGAAGACCTCACACAGCTCATATTCTGCCATTTTCCACATGAAGTACGGTCACTATTTTGTAGGGCATAGACAGGACACTTTGCAGACAGTCTTTAGGGACCATCTTTCATAACAATAATAATCATTTCTAGGGACTTCCACACAAACTTCTACATTTTCACTTTGTTGATTTTTTCCTTGCGGATTCTTACAATTGCTCTACCCAAGTTCCTGCTAATATGTATACAACAGAGAATATTTTTCTCAGACTTGAAGAATGAGAGTCCAGCACCAAACTGTGGGGAAGCTGGGTCTTTGAGGCTCTTATTGGCATGTAGGTGTGTCCTCTTGATGTGGTCATCATATAGTTGTTCTCTGTGTATCTGTGTTCTGACCACTTCTTCTTAAAGCATGCCATCCATGGTGAGCCAAGGCCCACCCATGCAAACTCATTTCAAACTAGCTCCCTCTACATAGAGCACATGTCCAAGGACAGTCACTCTCTGAGTTATTGAAAGCAGGAATTTGATGCATGTTTGTGCAGGGTCCAACAGAGCCATGAACAGCCTTGTCCATGGTAAGTCCCTAAGAGTGATTTGAGAGTAAGAGGAAGTGAAACTGTGATCTGTCATTATTTTCCATGAATGGAAATTCTATATGTGACTCAAAGGGGATGCCTGATAAGTTTAGATTATGAATAGCCACAGGAGGCTCATTCCCCCATTCTCTCACACATTTCCCATGAATGAACTTGTGAAATGTAGAAAATTCACTAATGTTTTTAAGACAAAGAGATGTGTTGCATCTACAATAGAAAGGGAGCAGAATACGACTCCTCTTTCTAGAAAATGTTTTCTCTCCCAAGTGACATGAAGATGCAAGCACTGGATGTTACACTGGGTATTTAGAAACTTTGCTGTATAAACATTTTGAAAACTTTAGATCTACAGAATAAAGATATATGCCAGTGAAAGCTTTTAGATTATTTTCACATTTCCTGGATCCTTGCTTCTTTACAGACATGCAGGGATTCGTTCAGACTGTCTCTCATGCATAGCCCCCTCCTAGTCCTAATGGGGACGCTTGTAGCTTAAAGAAAGAGAAGTGGGTCAAGTGTTTCCATCATTTTCTTCTTCATCTCTCTACTCACCCATCCATCTACTCAGCAGCTGTCAATCCATCAACTCCTCCCCCCAACCCATGCATCGTCTCTCTGCACACACATGTCTTATATTACACATACTTGACTATGAATTACTATGATACTAATCTACAGTGGGTACTTTCAGATATTCATATGTTACTCTTGGACTCCTCTATATAAATTTACATATATGTACTTTATTAATTTTAGATACTCAATAAATTTAATTTCATGATATTTCCAGCATTTAAAGTAAGTTTTGGTCCAAAGTTTATCATGAGCAATAATATTGGAATATGTTTGCTATGTAAATAACTTTTGTACCTATGTGATAAAGTTGATGAAATTAAAACTTCAAATTTACTGTGTATCATCAAGTTATTCCCCACAGTAATTGACTTTACTTATACCCCACTGACATTGCAAGAAAGATTCTAGTTTTTCATGTGTACTATGTTATACATTATAATAATAAAAGGATGTTCGCATGTTTAAATGTTATTGTTTCACTGATATATTTCATTCATTTCCATAATATGTCATGAGGAACTTATATACTTGAGTTTCCCTCCTCTTCTCCACATTGTTTCATTAACACAGAATGTATTTATTATTTTCATTTGGATATTTTCTTTTCTTTGAAAATAAATTGCTGTCTATTGTATATGTGTATACATGTCTAATCAACAGCTAAGAATGATCTGCATTTTGTAGGTGCCAACATCTGAAAGTTTTATTTTTCTGTTTTCTTTAGGTTCTTCTGGGCAAAGTCCTTTGTTAGTGGTCTTAAGTGGGAACCACACTGAACAGTCCAATTTTACCAGCAGAAGTAACCATCTATACCTCCGCTGGTCCACAGACCATGCAACCAGCAAGAAAGGATTCAAGATTCGCTATGCAGGTGAATAGGAGGGCCTGGACATCATCTGGAGTAGCTTTCAGTACCATATTCATCTTAACACTTAGGTTATGCTGAAGTTCTAACTTCTGACAAAACTAAACTAAGGAGAAAACTTGATTAATATGTTATAATTTATTGATTAAAAAGTAAATATTAAAATTTAATACCATGTACAGCAAAGACATTTGCCCCAAATTATAGTAATATAACAAAGTTAGCATTAACATTGGGAACAAATGAGAGTTTATCATAAAGGATATAAACAGTAATCACTGTTGTCCTTAGCAAGTCACTCTTATCTATTGTATTCTATATATGTATCTTTACATATGCCTATACTTTATATTCTATTCTATATTTTATATAGACATTTACATTATAAGTCTACATTTGGCATACATGTGTATTTTCAGTTTTATCTGAAAATCTGAGTTATTTTATTCTTCAATTAATCATTGTCTGTAAACTGTTATTTTGCACTAAATTAATTAAATCTTCCAGTACAGCAATGAAATGATAAGCCCTATGTACAGTTTTCAATGGAATCTGACGTACACCAGTGTTTCTGTTACCCCTATGAGAGCAGTGGGAGACTTAATTCCTGGAAATAGCTCAGTTATGAAGCACAACCCTCTGAGTTCCTCCAAGTCAGTGGTAAATGGGGTTGCCTTGGAGATCTGTCTTCCTTGGGATGGTAACATCCAGCACATCAGATGCAGGGTCTTTTGAAAGACTTTTTATCTCCCATTGGTGATGTATGTTTTCAAGGTGGAGATCAGCCCCAGGGGGCAAAGTGGGTGTTGGGAGCTGGAAGATTCTAGCCTTCCCTTGTTGAAAGAGATTAGAAAACCTCACCAGCAGTCAGGCTTTTGGACTTGTGTTGAGACAACAATGGGCAGGGAATTCAGACATTCTTTCCCTGAAAATGTGATAAAAACATGCTCAGGTCTGTGCCACAATACCTGAGCAGGGATTAGACTCACAGCCTACCTTGTTGTGGAGAACGGATGCTCAGACTTTTCAGAGTTTTGGGCTTCTTTGGGTTTATTACAATGTGCAGAAGTGGTTAGTGCAAACGAATTCATGGCAAGCAGAATGGATCCTGTTTTGTAGTGAATTATTTAGTAACTCATTGACATGAAATACATCTAAATCTTCAAACACAAATTTCCACCTCCCAAGGCATATTATTCTACACATGGAACAGCAGACTCTCTTTATCTAACCACATCAGATGGGAAGCCATGGAATTTTTTGTTTTCTCATGAAGGTGTACCTGCATGTCTCATATGGTCGTGCATATACACAAATGCATTCTATCTGTGTAATATACCTACACACAGATTGTTTCCTTAAAATTCAGACTCTCTTATCTGTTAGGAGTTCATCCAGGGATAGGCTAGCAGGCTCCAGCCCATGTGGTCCACAAGACCATATCCTTCACATTTGCACATTGCCTTTGCCTGGCACACACGCTGTGGGTCATCCCAATATGAACCTGGGCTTTGTACTATGTGACTGGGGAGAAGGTCGTTCAGAAAAGGAACCGGGGCTTCCCAGCTCAGAACTCTCATTGCGTTGTTCTTTTCACGTATTGACAGTCATAGGCTTTTGTAATATAATAAAGCAGATTTGTAAAGACAAAATAATTGATTTCCACTAAATATATAAATAGGCTGTAGGGCCTTTTAGCCATCCAAATATTGCCTTTTCTATGTGGAAGATTATGGCTTTGGAACTAACCATTTGGGCTAGACAGACTGCTCAGTGATGAGGAGCACTCAGCTCTCCCAGGGGACAAGGTGTGGTTCTCAGTGTTCCCAAGGCTCACAACTGCCTGTAACTCCAGTTCCTGGTTTCTGATCACTGAAGGTAGTTGCCTGTATGTATACCCATAAAAATTGTGTGTGTGTGTGTGTGTGTGTGTGTGAGAGAGAGAGAGAGAGAGAGAGAGAGAGAGAGAGAGAGAGAGAGAGAGAGAAATTTATAGAAAACTAATTCTTGAAAGCTGTAGAGATGGCTCATCAACCAAGGACACTTGGTGATCTTTCTTATAAAGGATCCAGGTTGGTTTCCCAGTGCCCACGTGATACCTTAGAACTGTGTGCAACTTTAGTTCCAGAGGATCTGACTCCCTGTTTCTGGTCCCCAAGTATAGCAAACACAGGTGTAAGGCACAGACCTGCATTCAGGCAAAACACACATACACATAAAATAAATAAATAAATAAATCAATAAAAACGGATAGCCATCTGTATGTTTAAAAATGTCTCCTAGCAAAAGGGGATACTTGCTTCTAATATAAATTTTCTTTTGTAACATAAAGTTCTACAGTTTCAATGTGTGAGCGAAGAGTTTACCCAAATCTCATGTGTTATGTAAGAAGTTTTTTGTCTGTATCAAAGCACAATCCATCAGACCACTGAACAAAACTTTATGTTCTTGATTCAAAAAAAAAAAAAACTATCCAATGCCTATTTTCTTTTTTAATCATTCCTTTCTTTTTTTTTTTAATGTAGAGAATGTTGAGGTTGCAAAAGTGGTACCCTGAGCAAGGCCACATGACTTCTTACCCTTGTCTAGTGGCAGACTGAAGGCACCTTGTGGGAAGCCCACTATGAGGATCTGCCACTTCCTGGCCATGCTGTAGCCTGTACCCTGCCTCGTGTTGAAACCCAGCAGTGGGCTGGAGATTCCCAAGGAAACCCTTAGGGGCTTACTCTTAAAGGCTTCCTTTTTTTTTTTTTGTTTTTGTTTTTGTTTTTACTGAGACAGTTTCTCTGTGTAGTCCTGGCTGTCCTGGAACTCACTCTGTAGACCAGGCTGGCCTCGAACTCAGAAATCCACCTGCCTCTGCCTCCCAAGTGCTGGGATTACAGGTGTGCACCACCCCATGCTTATTTGAAAAGCCTGTACTTGCTGCTCACTTCCCAGCTTTTAAACCCCTTTTGTTTGCCACGCCTGTGTCCCAGGTTGGTTTGTAACCTCCTTGTGTCTGTTTCCCCATGTCCCAGCTCCTTACTGCAGCCTCACCTCTACACTCAAGAATGGTGGCATTTTAAATAAAACCTCCGGGACAGTGGGGAGCAAAATACACTACTTCTGCAAGCCTGGATACCGAATGATTGGCCACAGCAATGCGACCTGCAGGCGGAACCCAGTGGGTGTGTACCAGTGGGACTCGATGGCACCACTTTGCCAGGGTAAGAGATGGCTTCCACCAAACCACTGGTTGCTATTCCTTGTTCTGATTTTAATTGTTCTCCAGAAACGAGAGTGTGCATGAGAGCTGAGGAGAAACAGAACATTGGTGTAGTTGTTCCTTTGCTCATTGATGTGACAAATACCCAACAGAAAAGCAGCTTAGGAGAGGAAGGTTTATTTGGGCTCATGGTTCCTGCGCACGATTCATCCCAGCAGGATCCCAGCAGGATGCTTTGGTGATTCTGTGCTGTTATGGTCAAAAGTCAAGGCCCTGAACAAAGATGCTGAGAGAAAGAAACACTGGTTCTCTGCTATCTTTGCCCTTCTCTCTTTTGTTCAGTATGGGCTTTCAAGTCATAAGAATGGGCCACTCAAATTCAGGGTGGGTCTTCCGCCCAAGTCAGTCCTCTCTGCTAATGCCCTAGCACGCACACTCAGTGTCTGTCTCCTTGGGATTGTAAATCCAGTCAAATGGGCAGCAGAAACTTAACCATCACAGTCGGTTTCAAAATGGTACAGTTCAGCTACCCATTGATAATGCAAACAATGCTAACATTTGCAGAAGGCTCCATGAGTCTTCACTGTCTGGATTCAGAAAATGAGCAGGCAGTCCCTAGGCTGTGGCTACAGTTATTCTGATTATAATGTGCTCTTCATCTTGAATCATTAAAAGGCATCACCCCTATTAAAATTCAAAATAATTTTACCTGATCATTTCAAGTATACCCCATCAAAAATATTCACTTCCTTGGTTTGCATTTAAACCTTTTTCCTTTGAGCCACAGTATTTGATTTTCATTTTAATCTACGGCTTATTAATGTTGATTTCAATATTTCATCTTTTAAATTTTATATAGCAGATGCGGAGAAACTAAATTTTCATGTAAAACATTTTAATGTAGACTCAAGGGTTTGGGGTGGCAAAATTTTAAGATAGTTTTATCTTAATGAGGTTTATATTCACAATAAACTCTCTCAGCCTCTGAAAGTCAGTAATATGTTATGAATGGTCCTTAAAATCCACAGTCTCATTTGCCTATTACATGACCTGCTCAGTTTTCTTCAACTGCTGGATGAGAGTGTATCGGATACAGATCATGTCTGTATGTCTTTAATCACATCACCGTTATCAGAACAGTTCCCTGGTTTCTGTTTTCACTTTCAGAAGTCTTTGTAGGTGTAAGATAAATAGTAAGGTAGCTCCCAGTAGCTTGCGCTACTAGGAGTGCTAAAAGTTCCTCCCAAACTAGGCTACTTGGACAAGAAAATGTAATTATTTATTTGCTCTCAATGTTTTATGATGGTTGGTGCATAAAGTGTCACTGGAGTCACTTGGCCAGGTACTTGCCCACTCGGCAGATTTAAACAAAGCGACACATCGGTGTCTTCACAAGACAAGTATTTAGAATCACAAAATTTCCTTTAAGATGCTTCATCTAGAACCAGAATCTTTGGGTCTTTGCTGTTTTCATTGCCTCTATTTTGGTCCCGGTCTTAGTGAATCCAGTATGTCGGCAGGAATGTTACTCAAATGAGGAGTCAGGCGAGACACGAGAAAGTCCCATTTCCTTGGTGTCAAGGGAATACCTGATGACCTTATATTTTTCCTGATCTGTAAAATGGGAGTTTTGAGAGTTGGCTCTCTGGATATTGGAATACTTCGGGACTGAGGGAGACTATACCTGCCAATATAATGTGAAGGTAGCTGGTGCCATTGGGTCTGGATGGGGATTCACATGGCACTTGTTCCAGGCTGATTTGGGACTCCTGGCATCCCAAATGACAGGGCTAGGCCCCAGGCCTCCTCATCCATAAAGGCTTGTCCTTAAATAAGTGGCTCACACAGTCTCTGTCTCTCCAGTCTGGGAAGGACAGAAGCACCAGGCCAGATGTCATCCATGGGTTTCTGAGAAGTGAGGGTTATTTTTCTCTCTTAGTTTGACCTTTTAAATGATTTCTCTCAGCAAAGCTGTCTTGGTTTTTTTCTTTCTTTTTTTTTTTTATCCTCCCTGATAAAGCCAGGCATATCTCCTGTCCTGCAGCCTTCATTTCCTGCCTCAGAGCAAGAAACTCTGCCAAGCAGCTGTTTCATTATCAATACACTGATCTTCATCTTGAGAAACAGCCCGTGTAGGAGCTGAGATTTCCTGCGCTATCTCAGAGATGAAGCTTACAGGAATCATGGAGCACACTTCTAAGCTGCCCCTGTTAAACAGTGCAGTGCCCACACAGTCGTTTATTTGAAAGCTGATGCTCTGAGCTTTGTATGAATGAGCTGGAGCTTCAGTAGGGGCTCGCCTCCCTTTGTTTTCGACTTGCACTTTGCTAGGGTTTCCAAGGGCAACAAAGTAGGAAAAAAAAAGATCTTGCCCATAAATTGCAGAATTAAGCTTTTGTTCTCAAAAAATTAAGCCTTTAAGACATATCTATTATCAGATCTTAGTTTATTCAAAGACAGACAGATTTGAAGAGCAGACCATCTGGTAGATGACAGAGAGTTTGACCTTGAGAGTTTACTAATATTCTTGAGCACTTAATGACTTTGCATCTTTCATAACTCATAATTTTGAGAACTCTATTAGCTCTAATTTGTTTAAAAAATCACATTTCCTACAAATATACACTGTGCCCTGAAATTACTGGACTATATATATATATATATATATATATATATATCCATGAACTTAAGAGAGTTAGAATTATCTCACGGTTTCTTGAAAGGCTGTGGAGTTAGCCAAAGACATGAGTGGGTGAAAGCTGTGTTTTCTGAGGTTCTACTTATGTGGCTCTTTAGTGGTAGGAACATGAGTACCTGTGGATGATACTATCCAAGGAGTCCTCACTGTGAACATCTGAGAATCAGCTATCTCTATGACCTCAGTATCCTACACACCCCCTTCTTCAAGACTGCCATCTTCCTGAAGGATCAGGATCTTTGACTTTTAAAAGTTGATAGCAAAGCATCCTTTACAAAGCTAAAAAATTCAATCCAAAGCCCCGGAGTAACTAAATAATTCATTAATTAGTTGGTTTATTTGATAAATCATAACATTATTTTACATATGGACATAAATCACAGGGGTTAATTGTAACCCTGGCTTCAATTTCATATGCAAATTTACTTCTATAATGCCCTTTTGTCCTGGGAGTAACTCAATAGCTCTAGAGATGTAGATTTATTTAGAAATTAATGCAAATTTAAATGCAATATTAAAATGATGACTAGGAGTTTTATGTGTGTGCCTCTCTCTCTCTCTCTCTCTCTCTCTCTCTCTCTCTCTGTGTGTGTGTGTGTGTGTGTGTGTGTGTGTGAAAATAGATTATAGGTAGTATGTAAGCCATGCTCAAAACTGCAGGCATATTCATCAAATCCCTGTTTAACCCGGACTTCCAAATCACAACAAGCAAAATGTAAAGTGAGGCCCATCCACTGACCCTGGATCAGGATTGAAACACCTTACTCATGTTGCAGGTCTGAACTAGTGGTTGTTCAAGAAGTCAAGTGTGTTACTTCCATGATTTACTGAGGGAGGCTTTCCTAAGGGTGTGGACCTGCAGGAGTCCTGAAGTCTGGCCTCATGATGGATAATTCTAGAACAGACACACCCTCCCCTGTTTTTTGTTTGTTTGTTTGTTTAAGGTAGTAAATGAAAACATTGGCCTAAAGCCCTCACCAAGCACCAGCTACAACAGGTTCCACTGAAAGAGGAAGTGTCATATGATGCCAACACTGACATATCAGTGTCACTAGGTTTTCAGTGAGCATTTACTGACTTGTCTAAAGTCAACACACTTGAGCTGAGCACATGACAACTTCCTCTTCTGCATGGTAATAGACTGTAGGATCTGAATTCTTTCAGTGAGGAATCAGGCAGTAAACCAAGCCATGCATAGTCTCTCCTGTTGTATTTGTCTCCAATATTTTGATCCATTTTTAGAGTGTGAGTTGAGAGCATGTCAACTAAAGACCAGTTCTAACTAAGGACCTCACTTCCACCAACATTTGCAGTGATAGGAGTGGTCAAGTTCGGGCCATTCTTCAAAGTACAGTTCCATCATTCACCAGGGTGCAAATCTAGCTCAGGAATTTCCCCAAGGGGACATCATTTCCCTGTATCTTCTGATAAATTAAATAATGTATTTCCCCTACCCCTGCTTAGTGCAGACAAGTAAGACAAATGTGGCTCATGACTGAGGTAATAGTGAGGGTGTATGCGCAAATTCATTTCTCATAAGATATCTGGATGAATCGGGTAGGGAAAGGCTTTTAATCATAAGAGAGTTATGGGTTCCCACAGCTGCAACTGGCCACAGAGATTAGCTGTGACCCTGGCATGAAAGAAAGTTCTATGATGTGTCAGCAGTGAGTGCTTGCCATGGAAATGTAAGCATGTTAGATACTATACATAAAACAGTGGAAGGGTGAGTGGAAGGAGGACCTGGCATTGGTCTTCCATTTCTGCAGCATGGGAAAGGGTGGGCAGTTGCATGGGCAAGACGGTGGCAAGAGCAGCACAGAACTTGCCACTTAGCTTGCAGGACTTTGTTAATGATCACTTTGAACCCAACAAAAGACCAAGAGTGGAGATGGTCAAAAACCCGGGTACAGCTTAGGCCCCTGGATAATTAATAGGCATTCATTAAAGGGACAGTGCAGCCTTTTCTTACCAAACTGACAGTTTGCAAACCCCAGGCCCTGTAGAGGAAGAGCTGTACTACAGTCTGAATGGGAGACAGCTCCACAGGTGACTGAGGGACAAACCCTGTTTGGCAGCTAGGTATAAATGTGGGGTGCTTGGGAAGCTGGCTTTGGGAGATTCATGAAGGGTTGAAAGTTGAATCATGGAGACAAGCAGGTGGCAGTGTAGAGTTTACAGAGAACTGGATGGGACAGAGTCAGGACAAGCCATTGTACCAGACATTGTCTCCATGGGAGCCAGTGGCCATCAATCTGAGGAAATGGTGTGTGTTCTGTGATACCAGTGATGGATTTTTCCATGTGTGGTTTCTAACATTTGTAGTGCATTTGGGAGGAATCAGCCTGAAACCAGGCCTGACGATGTTTTCCCTTTTGGGATCATGATGGAGTTATAGGAATGCCTATGAGCAGGGCCCACAGGACCCTAGGATTTAGGTTTAACCCCAGAAATTTTGACACCTGGAAGGTTCCAACTGACAATGTGGCATCAAGAATCAAGCTGCACTTTCCTCAAAAGAAGATATGTGGTCCAGAACCTTAGCAAGATAAATAGATCAAGGCTACCTGTTTATTTGGACTTTTCATAGTTTAATGTATTTTAATAGCAAACTTACAGGAACAGAAATTAGGCAATAACAACATACATACATACATACATACATACATACATACATACATGTATGCTTCCATGTAGGACAACACAGTTTTAAGAATTGCAGTGACTGGCTGAATGATAAAAAAGTACCAATAGAAATTTACTTACTTTTTAAGAAATCTAAATGCTAACATTGTCCAGAAACATCTCACAGGTTCATTTATAATCATTATAAAGTTGCACTACTGAGACCTGCTCCCCAAGACTTTTGACTTGTGTTAATGCTCGCACTCCACGTTTATATTAAAAATTCACACATGAAACTGTAAAAACTGTCAACACCTGATTCGTGGCCCTGGTTTTACACTCAATATCATAGACTTTGTTAACTTTTGATGCCCTCAGGGAAAATATCTAACATTCAGGATAACAGGAGGAAGAGGGAAAAAATATGATTTTTCTTTTGAGAATGAAATGTTTCCCCTCCATGTTTCCTACTTATGTATGTCTATGCTATGTATGTAGTGAGTTAGCTGAGAGATTACTGGCATAATATTACACGTTTGGCTTTGCTTGCACACAGGTTGATATTGTCCAACTGCCTTCCAGATCTGTGTTGAAGTCCTAACCAATTTATCACACCCAAGATGGGAACCAGAGTCTGGTAGCAGAAGTTCAGTGGGATTCTGAAAGTCTAATTTCATGAGGGCCCCAGTGCCAGCCAGTCACATTGAGGGTTCCTTTCCCTCCAGTGCTGCAGTAAACTTTCAGGAGCAGCTGTGTTAGCCGATTATTTCTGATTGCTTTGCTAGGGGTAGATTGTAGGTTATCTGCTTTGTATGAGCAGCAATACAGAGACGACCTCTGCCCTTTCAGGTAGAGCTGAGAGACTGAGAGGAAGAGAAGGCTTGAGAGATGGGTTCTTTGTTTGTTTGTTTGTTTGATTGTTTGTTTGTTTTTGCTGTTGCTTTTCAATGTCTTAAGTATACTTCTGTGCTGCTTAGATTTTTAGAAGTTTGTCATCTTTTTTTTCCCAAGTGTACTGGCTGGTTTTGTGTGTCAACTTGACACAGGCTGGAGTTATCACAGAGAAAGGAGCTTCAGTTGGGGAAATGCCTCCATGAGATCCAGCTGTGGGGCATTTTCTCAATTAATGATCAAGGGGGGAGGTCCCCTTATAGGTGGTACCACCTCTGGGCTGGTATTCTTGGGTTCTATAAGAGAGCAGGCTGAGCAAGCCAGGAGAAGCAAGCCAGTAAGGAACATCTCTCCATGGCCTCTGCATCAGCTCCTGCTCCCTGACCTGCTTTGAGTTCCAGTCCTAACTTTCTTTTGTGATGAACAGCAATGCAGAAGTGTAGGCTGAATAAACCCTTTCCTCCCCAACTTGCTTCTTGGTCATGATGTTTGTGCAGGAATAGAAACCCTGACTTAAGACACCAAGTGAGTTTGATAATTATTCCAATGCCTATATTTTAACTAGGATGAGTATGGAGTAGTGACCTTTATTTAATAAAAAAGTTTTCTAGGAACAAGCAGCAACAGAAGAAATAAAAAAACACAAATAGTTAATATAAAAATTGTTCATATACTCGTACTTAAATACAGAAAAGAAGGTATTAATTCACAGATCGAGACTAACTGCCAGACCAACAACACAATGACTGGTAAAGAGTTGTATGAAGCTAAGAGTTATGTGGACAGGAGAATTTAGAAAGGGCACATGGGAAATCATGTGCATTAAATCAAAGCACACTCCTCATAGATTGAAGTAGGAAATTTACATCTCAGAGATACGGATCTTAATTAACCTAAACATTAACGAGGGCTAAAGTAGCTGCCCAGAGAAATGATCAAAATATGAAGTTTGCAATCCAGAGGAAGTGTTAGATTTTCTGATGTTCTAAGATATAAATGGCAGAGAGGATGAAGCCATTACCAGTGTAATTTTTTAATTAATGAATGAAAATTAGAAAACTCTGCTTTATAACTCAGTGGAGCTATGAAATTCTTCAACAAGTGTAGTGGCTATTCCTGGTTGTCAACTTGACTATATCTGGAATGAACTACAGTCTAGAATTGGAAGGCTCACCTATGATCCTAATTTGGAGGCTCAGAGATATGAGTTTCTGACCTGGATCTTGGCATAAAGACCTTGAAGCATAGTGGCTAAGACAAGGAGATCTCCAAGTTCAAGATCATTTAGGATTAAAGGCATGGATGCACACACCTTTAATCTGGGCCGCACCCTCTTCTGGAGACCCACATGCCTTTAATCTGGGCTACACCCTTTGCTGGAGATATATAAGGACATTGGAAGAAAGAAGATTGTCTCTCACTCTTCCTTGCCTGATTGCTTCGTGGGACTGAGAAACTGCTAGATCCTTGAACTTCCATCCACAGCTGCTGCTGAACATTGTTGAGAAGTTGGACTATAGACTGTAAGTCATTGACGAATTCCCTAACTATATAAAGACTATCCATACATTCTGTGACTCTAGAGAACCCAAACTAATACAGAAGTTGGTACCAGGAGTGGGGTATTCCTGTGACAACCTGACCATGTTTTGGGGAGGATTGTGGAAGGACTTTGGAACTTTGAGCTAGAAAAGCTGTGGAAAGTTCTGTAGGAACTTGGAAGATAATGTTACGAACAGTGAAGAAGATGGAGGCCTGGCTTATGAAATTTCAGAGGGAAGATTAAAGACTCTTAGAGTGGCCATGTTTTGATTGTGAAGATTCTGTGGTTTTGGTTAGCTGGGGCTGAAGAATCAGCTGTAAGTAACAAGATACCAGAACCACTAAAGCAAACCTTTGTGTTACTGGGACTATTGATGCTGGTTAGCTGGAGCTAAGAAATTAGCGGTGATTAAGAAGAGACCAGCATCACTGAGATGAAATCTTCTTGGAAGTGTTTTCTGAGAGCACAGAGAGTGTGTTCCAGAGATAGCCACAGTTGTATTTTGTGCTGTGGCTGGACTTGGTACTGTGTAAGAGTCACCCAGATGGTACTGGTTTTGAAGGCAGGAAAGGGCCATGAAGAGCAGCTGAGACTCTTGGCACAGTGAGAGGCCACGGAAGGCCATTGGTGAAGGTGCAGCCTCAGTTGCAATTGATGGCCCAGGACTTGAATGGGTCATGCATAGGAGCAGAGGCTTGTCACCATGAAGAGAGCCTATGAGAGGCTATTGGTGAAGCCTAATTACAGTAGAATTCAACAGTGTTTTGGAGATGCCAGTACCATGCAGTGACCACCAAGAACAGCAGCAGCAGTGGAGTACAGGTAGCGGCAGTCTAGAAGACAAGCTGTGTGCTACAAAGGGCAGAGCTGGAGAAGTGACCCAAGCCCTTGAAGGAGCCCAGAAGATCATGAGTTGGATCCCAGACATTGGACATTTGGAGTTTGAGTTTTGCTTTTGGTTGTGACTGTGCCCTGATATGTTTCCCTCTTGAAGGAAGAAAGTATTTTAGTGGAGCCCACAGTTAAGAGACTTTGAATTTTTAAAAGACTTTGAATTTGAAAGATATTGGACATTTTAAGGTGATTGAACTTTTAATATGTAAAGACTGTGGGACTTTTAAAGTAATTTAGATCTTGAGGATGAATAAGAAAGTAAGGGTTGAGGCTTAATAGTGATGTGTTTGTGTGTCAAGTTGACAAAGGGTCAATTGTACTGGCTAGTTTCATGTGTCAACTTGACACAGGCTGGAGTTATCACAGAGAAAGGAGTTTCAGTTGGGGAAGTGCCTCCATGAGATCCAACTGTGGGGCCTTTTCTCAATTAGTGATCAAGGGGGGAGGGCCCCTTGTGGGTGGTACCATCTCTGGGCTGGTATTCTTGGGTTCTATAAGAGAGCAGGCTGATTAAGCCAGAGGAAGCAAGCCAGTAAGAAACATCCCTCCATGGCCTCTGCATCAGCTCCTGCTTCCTGACCTGCTTGAGTTCCAGTCCTGACTTTCTTTAGTGATGAACTGCAACGTGGAAGTGTAAGCTCAATAAACCCTTTCCTCCCCAACTTGCTTCTTGGTCATGATGTTTGTGTAGGAATAGAAACCCTGACTAAGACAGTAAGTAACATCAGGTCTTGAAAGCAAGGTTTTGGCTCAGAGAATGTGACTGTTGGGGAAAGTGGTGCTTACCTTGTAGTAGTCTGGAGTCTCTAGGGTCACAGAACATATGGGCAGTCTCTATATAGTTAGGGAATTTGTAGATGACTTACAGCCTGTAGTCCAATTCTCCAATAATGGTCAGCAGCAGCTGTGGATGGAAGTCCAAGGATTTAGCAGTTGCTCAGTCCCACAAGGCAAGTAGGATGGGAAGAGTGTCTCCCTTCTTCCAATGTCCTTATATAGGTCTCCAGCATAGGGTGTAGTCCAGATTAAAGGCTGTAAATCTCCAGCAGAGGGTGTGGCCCAGATGATCTTGGACTCAGAGATCTCCTTGTCTTAATCTTCTGGAATTCATAGCCACTATGCTTCAAGATCTCCATGCCAAGATCCAGGTCAGAAACTTGTATCTCTGAGCCTCCAGATTAGGATCGTAGGTGAGCCTTCAAATTCTTGATTGTAGTTCATTCCAGATAAAATCAAGTTGACAACCAGGAATAGCCACTACATACCTTGAACCCCATGAAGAAGATCAGGGGAAGGGAGACAACAAACTTTTATTATCTTACTTATGACATGGAAGAGCTGTGCTATAGGTGAAGAAACATTAGGCATATGGGGTTAAATTTGCCTTGATCCCACCTAAGTTTGCATTAGGATATACACACAATATTTGAGTGTGCCCTGAAAAAAGAAGATGATTGTAAGGACGTCCATGCAGTGTCTCACACCACTGTGCTTACTCAAATAACAAAAAGAAAGTACTCTTAAATAATAGGATTTGTTCTAAAATAGTCATGTTAAGATTTTACAATTATGGGCTGGAGAGATGTGTCAGTGGTTAAGAGCACTGGCTGCTCTCACAGAGGACATAGATTTGGCTCTTGGCAGCTACATGGCAGCCCACAATCTTCTGTAACTCCAGTTCCAAAGGATCCCCGTTCCTCTTCTGGGCTCTACAGGAACTGCTTGTATGTGATGCACATACAGATAGTAGGTGTACACACTTACATACACACAAAGTGAACCTTGAAAAAATATTTAATAATTACAAAATATGTGTATGATAGTGAATATGACAATAAACTGATATAAAATTTTATTAAATGTATTGATTTTTTTATATTTTTGTATGTAAAAAATAATATTAGCATTGCTTAGGTGCCCATGGCAGGTATTGATTTGAGCAAGAGCAATGTTCCTGTGCCTAATTTGCTAAAGAACATCCCTCTCCCATGTCTTGCCTAAAGCGTCTCTAGGAGTGTTGATGAGCACAGTCTTGCTCAGATCTTATACAGTGATTATTTATAAAGAGATATGCTATAAGGAATGGATAACTTTGACCGTAATTACATTACCATTATTATGGGGATAAAATTGCTTCACCTCTTTTTATTTTCTATACTCTCAATTAAGCTACATCAACTAGCAATAAAAACCATTCTGTCTTTGTCCCTCTGACTCTTTATTGCAAACTGTGGATTCCTTCAGTGGCCTCTGCCACTTCCAACAGCTTGAATCAAGACTGACCATCAAGGAAGTCTGAAGTCATCATCCTGAGACAAGTAGATGTGCTTTGAGGACACTGGGTTTAGACTAAGCATGGGAGCCTCTACCCTGTGAAGCTGAGTACATATGACAGGAATTTGAATAGGGTGGTGGACTGAGGGGAAGGGAGAGGAAGTTTAGATAACCTCCTTTTTAGGTTCACAAGCAGTCAAGGACTTTACCAAGGACATTGTTAGCAAATGATCTCTGATTGTTAATCTAAATGTCCCTTCCAAAGATAGGTGGAGGTTGTCCAAGAGTAAGCTATCAATGACCTTTGTGCCCTGGGCCAGGTTATGGGTTGTCAATGGAAACAAAGAAAACAAGAGAGAAGAGGCTAGATGTTGAGCAGGCCAGGGAACATTCTAGATTCATGTGTCATTCCTTTCCTCCCTGTATAACTTAATTATACCTTCAACAACACCTCACCAATATCACCTGCTGAAGTTGATCATAAAATAGAAAAGCTATCCTTCAATGAATTTTAGTAACTAGTCCTTCATTCCAAAGGTATGAGGCCCGAAGCCTCACCTTGGATAAATGAGCTTAAAAGGGGGCTTCCAATTTTCTGTGAAGTTGGAGATTCTGTTCTGCATAGTTTCCACTATTGTGAAGTGCTTAAAATTTACAGTCTCCACTGGGACCTTGATGAACAAATTCCAGTCTCTATACAATGCATGTTAACTGTAAAAAATGGTGTCTGTCAGAGAGAGGCTTCAGGATGCTTTACTGTTAGACTCTTGAGTGTTTCTATTGAATTTTTTTTTTTTTTTTAAGAAACTAGGTCAGAAAACACAAAAGACTCACAACTCAACTAGTCAAGGAGTCAGGGAGCTCCAGAGACCATGGGATGCGTCTCTCTCCAGCTCCCTGAAGAGTGGGTTTACACAGGCAATGTGGTATGCCCTGACTACCTAAACATGAACTCAGCAGTGCCATGTCAGGTTCCCTGAGTGAAGCAAAGTTCACGGGAAACGAAAATCTAGAATTTTCAAAAAACTGTTCAGTTGAACATACTTTGTCTATGTAACCTGAGCATGTGTGTTCAGATGAATATACTTTGTCTGTTTTAAGAGAGGCTACACCCCTCAGAGTAGAAGGGGAGGACAGCTATCCTCAGCCCACTCTCCTTTGAACTGTCCATTAGCAATTACAGAATTTCTAGGCCCACATATAGCTTCTTTTTCCTTTAAACAATGGAATGGTGATTTTGCAGTGCTAGGTTTCTTCACTTAGTGAGTGATTACAGGAGACTGGGAGGGGGGGCAGGTGTCCAATGCCTTTGAAGTTATGGAAACCATCCTCTACATGTGTCCATCCATTGTGAGACCTGAGTGTCGAATTGTATCATTCTGTCACTTCTCTGTCACCGATGAGTATGACTTTCCAACTTTGCCATTATATTTTAATTCAGTTGTAGGTTTCTTCATGAGACCCTTTGAAGTTATCCATCTCCAGTCTACATGCTACCTTCTTTTTTTTTATTGAAAAATAAGATAAAAACATCTTATGATAAAAATAATTACATGGAAAATATTTCTAACAAAATTGAAAAAGTATTAAGAAAAGCACATTAAAGTTGACAATTTTCATGGAAAAATAAGAGTAAATGGTAGACATAAAGAACATTGCTAAATTAATTGAAAAAGGAAGTAGAATTGTTTTGTAATAGAATTGAAGATTTACATGGAAAATATTTCCGATAAAATTGTAGAAAAATATAAAATAACATGTTAAAATGGAAGATAATCATGGAAAATTACACAGATAAAATAGTAGGCATAAAAATATTTCTAAGTTGATTGAAAGTGGAATTATAAACATTTTCTGATAAAATTGAAGAAATATGTAGAAAAACACATTAAATTGACTATTTCATGGAAAATTATACAGATAAAATCATAGGCATAAAAATATTTCTAAGTTGATTGAATGTGGAGTTATAAATATTTTCTGATAAAATGGAAGATTTACATGGAAAATATCTCTGATAAAATTGAAGAAATATATAGAAAAATATGTTAAAATTAAAGATTATCATGGAAAATAATACAGATAAAATGGTAGACATAAAAACATTACTAAATTGGAAGAGGAATTACAAACTTTTTTTTATAAAATTGAATATTTACATGAAAAATAACTTGTTAGTCTATGCCTTTTTATTGGGAAATTGAGTCCATTGATGTTAAGAGATGTTAAAGAATAGTAACTGTTGCTTCCTGTTATTTTTGGTGTTATTTTTATGTTTGTAAGGTTACTTTCTTTTGGGTTTGTTGGAGGAAGATTACTTTCTTGCTTTGTCTAGGGTGTAGTTTCCCTCCTTGTGTTGTTTTCCATCTATTATCCTTTGTAGGGCTGGATTTATGGAAAGATGTTGTGTAAATTTGTTTTTATCATAGAATATCTTGGTTTCTCCATCTATAGTGATTGAGAGTTTTGCTGGGTATAGTAGTCTGGGCTGGCATTTGTGTTCTCTTAGGGTCTGTACAAGATCTGCCCAGGATCTTCTGGTTTTCATCAACTCTGGTGAGAAGTCTGCTGTTATTCTGATAGGTCTGCCTTTATAAGTTACTTGCCCTTTTCCCCTTACTCCTTTTAATATTCTTTCTTTGTTTAGTGTATTTGGTGTGATTATTATGTGACAGAAGGACTTTCTGTTCCAGTCCAGTTGTTTTGTAGTTCTATAGGCTTCTTGTATATTCATAAGCATCTCTTTCTCTAGGTTAGGGAAGTTTTCTTCTATAATTTTGTTGAAGATATTTACTGGTCTTTAAGTTGTAAATCTTTGCTCTCTTCTATACCTATAATCCTTAGGTTTGCTCTTCTCATTGTGTCTGGGATTTCCTGGATGTTTTGGGTTACAAGCCTTTTGCATTTTGCATTTTCTTTGACTGCAGAGTCAATGCTTTCTATGGTGTTTTTAGCACCTGAGAGTTTTTCTTCTATCTCTTGTATTCTGTTGTTGATGCTTGCATCTATGACTCCAGATTTCTTTCCAAGGTTTTCTAGCTCCAGAGTTGTCTCACTTTGTGATTTCTTCATTGTTTCTACTTCCACTTTTAGATCCTGGATGGTTTTGTTCAGTTCCTTCGCTTGTTTGTTTGTGTTTTCCTGTAATTCTTTAAGGGATTTTTGTGTTTTCTTCTTTAAGAGCTTCTACCTGTTACCAATGTTCTCCTGTATTTCTTTAAGGGATTTTTGTGTTTCTTCTTTACAGGCTTTTACCTGTTGACCCACGTTTTCCTGTATTTCTTTAAGGGAGTTATTTATGTCCTTCTTGAAGTCCTCTATCAGTATCATAAGATAAGATTGTAAATCCAACTCTTGCTTTTCCAGTGTGTTGGGGTATCCAGGACTTGCTGTGGTGGGAGAACTGGGTTATGACCTTGCCATGTAGCCTTGGTTTCTGTTGGTAGGGTTCTTGTACTTGCCTTTCATCATCTGGTTATCTCTGGTGTTAGTTGGTCTTCCTGATTCTGGCTGGAGCTTGTCCCTCCTGTGGGCCTGAAAGCCTGTATCTGTACTCCTGGGAGACCAACTCTCTTCTGGCAGGGTCTGTGCACAGAACTCTGTGGAGCCACCTGGCTCCCTGGTATAAATGTCAGCCGGAAGACTCCTGTCCAAGTAGCCCCACTGATCACATGCCCTGTGTGCTCTTAGCTGTTTGCCTCCAGAGAAAAGGTGGAAATCTCACCTCTGCACCCAGAAGTGAAAGCGCTGCTGGGAGATCACTCTCTCCTGGCAGGCTGTGCACTGAAGGCTGTGGAGCCATACATTCTATCTTCTTATCCATATGTTTATTCATTGCGCATCCATTCACTCACTCACCCAACCACTATCCCCATCTACTTATATATTGGTTATCTATTGATTATCTATCACTTATTTAGTCATCTATAACCATCTATGTAGCTATTCTCCTCTATTGATCTATCTATCATCATGTCTCTATTCTTCCAACTACCTACCTATCCATTACTATGTTCACATGTAGCTACAATTTTCTCCCTTTCCTCTGTTGCTGTTGTTTTCTGCTAGATATTTCCTGCTTTAGTTTATAAACTAAGGCAGCCCAATATTATGTCCTCCCTCAACATCCAAGGAGTGGAAGGTTTCTAAGGCAGGACAACATTTACTATCATCTTCCCACTGGGCAGCAGCTGGCCTGACTTACTAGGGACCCAAACGATGCTGCAGACTTCAGACATGATTTCAGTAGAAACAGAGTAGATTCTTCTTTGCATTTTATGTGTCTAGAAGTTTCTTCCTCCAGGTGCAGGAAAAACACAATATAGACTTTTGTCCTTTATACCATTCACTGAGTTCTTAATTTACTGGCTTAACCTCACTCTGCATTTTCAAGGACTGATAATTATAATTCCTAAGAGAATCAGTAAAGCTTTTTCTGGGGGAAAAATTATGATTTTTCTAGCAATAACTGTTAGGAAATAGATTGTAGGAGCACTCCTCTCTGCACAAGTCTTCCTCTGTTGTTCTGTCAATCACAAGAGCCTTTCAAATTTAGGAGTCACACTTATGTCCACACTATGGGCCCTAATCTTTGTTTTATTAAAATGCAGACAAATATCAGGCCAGCAATTTTGAGAATTTATTATGTCCTTCAAAGTTAATTATTCCAAACTGGTATTCAGTGGGGCTGGAGAAATAGCTCAGCACTTAAGAGCATCTAGAGTTAAGTGGCTCTTCCAGAGGAGTGGGGTTCAATTTGTGCACCTACATGGTAGCTTAGGAATCCCTGAACTCCAGTTCTATTGGAGCTGATGCCCTCTTCCAGCCTCCACAGTCACCAGAGACACACGTGGTACGTAAGCATATGTGCAGGCAGAGCTCACATACATGTAAGAGAAAAACCAAAGACTGTATCCATTGGCTTGAATGCTACATGCTGAGTCACAGTCTCACTTGTCAATAAAAAGTGAGCATTCCCACTGTTCCATGTCTGACTCCTATCCACCTGCCCATGTACCTGTATCAGAAAAACACTGTGCAGTTTTGTCATAGTAAAATGCCAGGGTATAAACTTCCAGATTAATGCCACTACATCCACCTATAATGCCATGCCACTGTCACCAGCAGCTCACCCCAGCATGCTTTCTTTATGCAGAAATTTTGTCCCATGGAAAGGCAATACCCGGCCCCCACCCCAGCTCTGGAAATTCAAATTCTTTCCTATCCCTAAAATTCTACTCCAGTCCCCTGTGTTGGTGGAATGAACAGGTTCTACCCTTTTGCTGCTGGCTTCCTCACTTGTCACAGGACCCTCAGGACCATCTCTGCTGTATAGTCTTAGAATATACTTCCTTCTGGAAGCTAAGTCTTATGTATATGTCAATGACATTTTGCTATGCATGTCTCCATTTGTGGAGAATTGAGCAGCTTCTATATTTTAGTGACTGTGAACAATGTTACTGAGAATATGAATGCACAGTTATACCTCTTAGATGCTTTATTTGGGCACAAACTCAGAACTAGAATTGTCAGGTAACAACAAGGTTCCATGCCTAGGTGTTTAAAATTATTTGTGTGTGTGTGTGTGTGTGTGTGTGTGTGTGAGAGAGAGAGAGAGAGAGAGAGAGAGAGAGAGAGAGACAGAGACAGAGAGACAGAGACAGAGACAGAGACCCAGAGACAGATACAGAGAGAGACAGAAAGAGAGAGAGAGAGACAGAGACACAGACACAGAGACAGATACAGAGAGAGAGAGACAGAGACAGAGAGAGACAGAGAGAGAGAGAGAGAAAGAGAGAGAGAGAGAGAGAGAGAGAGAGAATGAATGAGAATGAAGGTCAGAGGACAAATTGCAGGCATTATTTATCTCTTCAACCATAGTCACCAGGATAGAGCTCAGGTGGTTAGGTGTCACAGCAGATGCCTTTGCCCTCTTAGCCATCCTGCTGGGCTACATTTATCAGTTTTGAGTCCCCACAAGACTGTTTCTAACAGTGACTATCAAAGTTCTTTACTATGGGGGAGGGCTGTCCACTGCCATCTTCAATTGCACTTGCTATTCTTTAGCTTCTAATACAGATTTTTATTGTTTTTATTTTGCAAAAGCCAGAGACAAATAGCTTCAGACCCCAAGGGGTAGCAGGGACAAGCTCTGGGTGACCAGTATTACAAAGTGTGATCCTCTTAACGCCTCATGGTGACCACCTGCCAGTGCCATGCAGGTGCCCCTCCATGAGTTATTTCTGCTTATGGAACCCAGAGCTCTGGGGAGCAGTTCCTGAGATGGTGGATTCAGAGCTTGAGCTCAAGTGTGCACCTGTGTCTTTAATTCCTCTAGTTTCCTTTCTTTAGGTGCTTGCTCTGTATGCATTAAAATTGTGCCTTGCATTCCTAAGAAATAACTGTTACTTTTCAACTTTGTTACCTACACTTCTCTGTGGCATCATACCAGTAGGAGGAGGGTACAGTTGTATTTTACAGCTGTTTTACGTGTGTTTCATGTTAGGTAGGCTACCTATGCGAATGTTCTAGAGACAGAGATAAGGCCAGAGTCTTTGCAACCAGCCACTTGCATTAAGGCATGAAAGGAGACTTTTGTGATAATTTTGTTAGTTGCAGTTTGTTTTTATTTTGTCCTTGGGATATCTTGCCCTAAATGTTTTCAAGAGGTTTGGGAGAGCTGAATGGCCTCTCAAGCTACAACCTGGTCTATCCTACTGTACAGCTGACCATTGTCACACTGTCCATTGCCCATGGATTTTGAATTGCTCATCTATATAATTTAGATTCTTCAAACCCCACTCATGGCTCCCTCTATCCATCCTTGCTCTCAGAAATTATCTTCAGCTTTCATAACAAAAGGAAGAACACTTCTCAGGCTACACTATAGTCCTGCATATTCCTGAAGTTTCACTATCATAGTCAGCACTGGACCTGAGACTTCTGTATCTCCCAATTCATCTGCTATGGGTTTCTTCCTGTGCCTCACATTCATTGATGTTGAATTTCCATGAGATGCAGTTAAGCTTCAGGCACAAGGTTTATTCATCACTAGGTACTCCAAGAAGTGACTTGAGAAATCTATGACGGAGGAGAAAATAGGCAAAGGAGCGTCAGGAATATTAGCAAAATGATCGGCTGCCCTGTGGCCTTTGTTTTTAGGATTGCATTTTGAAAACTTATTTTTAACCTGCTTGTCTGTTAATTAGTAGGCTGGTGCTGTCTTGATATTAGGAAAATATGTATTTGTGCATTTGTGGGTAGTAGCCTGGGGTCAATAACCAAGAGGCATCTAGTACCTGAGAGATGAGCCCCACCACAGCTTCGAATGAGTCATAGAAATTCAGGAAAGGGAGTCTAGAAAGAGGTATCAGTGGTTTAGAGCACTGCTGTTTTTCCATGGGTTTAGGGTCTGATTCCCAGCACCTATATAGCAATTCACAACCATCTGTATCTGTAATTCTAATACCCAGAGACCTGACAACTTCTTGCTCCCTTGTCTACCAAATACATGGTAAACTGACATATTTGCACATAAAATAAAAATACATCCTAACAACAACAGAAGAAGTCCAGTAAGGGCAAAATAGCTCTAAGATCTATGTTATTCATAATACACCTTAGAGATTGATTCTGCCTTTCGGTATGTGCTAAGGGTTGAATGAGGTTATATATAGGAAATACATTTCCACTGTCCCAGAAGATTTATCAATATGTCCCAAATAATTTTGGTTATGATAACAATGTTGATATCTGGGAATATGAGCTCTAAACCCTCTCCATTCATATAATTTTTCTGAGTCTATGGACAATACCATTGGAATGTCTTGTCTGTGGAAGTTCAGAGAAGTGATGTGACCGAGAACATCACCGGCTCTGGAAATATTCAGGATTATACTTCATACCGCTGAACTTTGGTCCAGATCTTTTCTCATTTCTGTTGACAATGGCAGGAGCACCCTGAGAAATTCTCCACCAATTCTTCCTGGATGCTTCTCTCAGGGAGTTGTGAATCAGTGGGTCTTTTCAGAAGATCGATGACTCTGAGTAGGAACATTTATTTTTAACTAGTGGTTTAAATATGGAAGACAATGCTGACTTAAGTTCAGAGTCTTAGCCATATAATCCCATGGGTTGAACAGAGCAAAGAATCACAGAAAGCAAGTCACTGAAGGCTGGAGAGTCAGCAGTGGCCCTCACCCCAGCTCCTTTAATGAATACTCTCCTGGGGATAGAAACTGTACTTCAAATCTCCAAGCAGACTGCTCATTACTGAGCAGACCATGTAGGGAAGATTCTCTGGAGTCCCTCCAAAGCAGAGTTCACTTTTCTTTGAAAGATTTTAGGTTGAACAGAATCATCTGTAAGCCTGTCTGACTTGGCTCCCTGGGTGAGAGTCCCTTTTATGAGTGTTTCCTATGAGCTTGTGGGATGTTATCTTTCCCACTTAACCTGCAGGAGATGTCATTTCATTCCATGCTTGCCCCCAAGTAAGAATCTTACAGGAAGTGGAGACTGGGCATAGTGTATATAGTTACATTGGGGTGAACATTAGAATTTGAAAGATAGAAACATGGTTATCTGGGAGAAATCGAGCTATGCAGTGGGAAATGAAGACATGGCAACGTAATGGGATACACAGAACTTATTATAACAGACAAAATCCTAGATTCATTAAAGGTGATCAGTTTTCAAAGGCTGAGTAGGCTTCAGGGGGATAGCTTGTCTGCTGGTAAGTTTCTTGGACAGAGAACAGTGGCTTGGGAAAAACTGCAGTTGTTTGCTATTGTGAACACTTTCCCCAAAATAATGGTTATATGTAACCATTTGTTATGAGTTAATATCATATTACAAGAAACAGATATTTCAAATGGTTGAGATTATGAAATGGAGGTCAGGAAAAATGTTAGAGTTGTAGGGAAGGGAGGAATTCTGTGAGACATTGATTTCTAAACATGGTGGGGCCATTGAACCCACAGCAGCTGTGGCTTCCTGCATAAGACCTGCACAAGAATGAGTCCTACAGTATATTCTACAATAGGAGGAAGACGAGTTGACAAGGCTCTTTTGTTTTCTGCAAATCTTTTGGTAGTTCATGGTTGCTAGGAGAAAGAAAGTAATTTTACTCAGTGGTGTTGCTAGTAGCACATGTCTCTGCCAGTCTATAGGCAATCCCTTGTCTATGGTCATGCCACCTCCAATTAAAAATAGTGTTTCCAAACCCCCAAATCAAAAGAAGGAGGAGGGAACAAGGAGGAGGAGAGAGGGAGCAGGGAGGAGGATGAGGATGATGAGGAGGACGAGGGGGAGGAGGAGAGAGCAGGGAGGAAAAGGAAGATGTGATGGAGGAGAAGGAATAAGGAAGAGGAGCATGAGGAGGAGCAGAAGGAGGAGGAGGAGAAGAAAGAAGAAGAAAGAAAAAGAAGGAGAAGAAGGAGAGGGAGAGGGAGAGGGAGAAGAGGGAGAGGAGGATGGGAGGAGAGGAGAAGGTAGAAGAAATTGGGGCTGTCTGTGAAGAAAGATTTCAGGAGGAGCAAGAGGAGAGGGGGTATGAGAGTGTAATAGGGTAAACAACTAGCACACTGTGCACATGTATGAAGTTATCAAAAATAAACAAAAGCCATCACATGAGAAATAGTAAAGTTTGAGTTTTCTACAAGCTTGACATCTAAAAATAACCATTCATTTATTTATTCCTATATGTGTTTGTTCATACACATGCACCCATTGGTCAAAGACAACTTAGTCAATTTAATTTTCCAGGTAATTCAGAAGTTATTAGCTTTGATTTAGATGCACTGTTGAGCTTGAACAACCTGTTTACCTTTGTACCAGCCTCCTTTGTATTCATATAGCAAAGTTCGTAGGGCTGAGTAATTTATGAGAAAAGATATCCTTCTGGCTCACAGTTCTGAACTTCTAGAAGTGGCATGGAGTAGGGTCATCACTGGAGAGGGTCCCATGCACATCAGGAAGCATCATGGTGGGCGCTTGCTTGAGAGAAGTTGATCCTGTGATGAGTCAAGAAGCCAGTGAACTTGGAGGAGCCTGATCTGCTCTTTCAACACCTTTGTTAGCTCATAAGAACTACCCTGGGTCCCAGGAGAAGGCTATTGCTTTAAGGATGAGAACCTCCAGAGCCCCTCAGCTCTTAGAGATTCCCACACCTTGTTCCTACAATTGAGATAACATTTCTGAGACAGAAGCCACTGAAGGGCCTGCCAAACAAAGCACAGCATATTTTAAAAGAACATACATATCAAAGAAGAGAAGTCAAAGCCATTGCTGAGATGGCAAAGAAGTGGCCTACCTTTGTCCTCTCCACAGTCACCCAAAGTAGAGTGTGTGGTTGGTACTTGAACACACAACAAAACAATCATGCTGTGACTAGCCTGTGTCTAAGTGAAAGTCATCACCCAGTTCCTCCAGTATCCCTCTGATACAGTGTTTGACCCTGAACCATTTTCTACCATTTCAATAAGATTTCTACAGATTCTCATGAATAGCTTGCATCCTTAAATTTCTGAAAATGTGTGTACTTTTGACAGACACAAATCTGCCTCTGAGATGAAACATAAAGACAAATTTTAATGAAGTCTTGTAAGGATAAGCACGCCTTTCTTTCTTATCCCTTCAGCTGTGTCCTGTGGAATTCCTGAGGCTCCAGGAAATGGCTCATTCACTGGCAATGAGTTCACCTTAGACAGTAAAGTGACTTACGAATGTAATGAAGGCTTCAAGCTGGATGCCAGTCAGCAAGCCACTGCTGTGTGTCAAGAAGATGGCCTGTGGAGCAACAGAGGAAAGCCACCCACATGCAAACGTAAGTGTTCGTGTCTGTGAAGTCTTTACCAGACCTGCATTCACTGAGAGCACGGGTGAGTTTAGCCTCCAGAATACAGGTAGTCCCTTCCCGGTGTTGTGAGGATTTGGTCTCTGTCATCTTAAGAACAAAAACAACACCCATAGAGACAACTCTCACCACTTAAAATGAGCTGTGTAATCCTGTATATTAGCCCAGTAAATCCTATGAATTCTATCACCATCTATAACATGTAATTTACCTCACCAAACTTTATTCTGGCTGCCATCTTAAATATGGGCAGGAGGTCCTGAGACTGAGCTCAACAACAACACTTAATGTAAGGTGTGAAAATATGAAGCAGTGTGAGTTTTGGGTCTCCATTTCTCACATGTTTGAGGTCTCTGAAATAAGAGGCATTGCTTCCTTTGTGTTATTTGTCATGCAGTCTTTACGCATATCACTGGCTGCCAAGGAAAACACCAATTTCATTTGGAATGTGAAGTGAGACTTCTAGGAAGCTATTTTCAGTACACAGTAATATTCTTAAAGAGCCAAACACGAGTGAGTAAAGGGAAGATGGGAAATGATATACTTTAATTAAAATAATAAATATTTTGAAGAGAAAAATTATTCAAGCATGAGAAGCTTGAATACTGGGTAAAATATAGACTTAAATAGTGGAAAGCCATGATGAGATGCCAAGCTTAATAAAAGTTACAAATGCATGCCTACACATATGTGTACATCATGTATATATACACAGACACACATATGTATACATACATGTGCACATGCAATACAAACATAATTTATATGGCAAGAATTTCACCACAGACATATTAAAAATTTTCACCTGGAGTTAACCTGCCGATCTAGTATTTCAAAATTTAAAAATGTACAATGTTATTTTTTGCTTTAATGATATTTTAGTAACAAATATTTACTTGATCTTTGATTATAGAATTAGTTTTCTTTTTGTGTATTTTGGCTATGTTAAATTTTTAAACTCTGGATAAATATGTACACAAGTTTATGTAAAACCTTTATTGGGACAGAAAAGCAAAGTCAAGTCACACTAGGAGGCTCACTGCCATCTCGCTCCAGCTCCAGGGATCCAATGCCCTTTTCCAGCCTCCAGAGGCTCCTGCACACACACACAGACACACATAAACACATACACACACACACACACACACACACGTACCCAGACATTCAGGAACACAGAAGAGACACATGTAACAATCAACCAGTCTTTTTCAAGACACTATTTGTGCTTAAAGTGTATAGCTACTGGGTTGTTTGCCCTGTTACTATAAACAGTCAAAATACTATGTAAACTAGGACTCGTCCTAGGCACAAAGGGGAACTTCAGGTTACACACTGAGGGAGAACTTGACTGCCTTCATGCTGTGGAGGAGTTGTTGGACAGGAGACAAGAAGGTACAAGGATGCCAGATGGGAGCAAGCCTTCTGTGTATCAGTCAGCACCTGTAGCAGTGGCCATGGGCTTGCCCTATCACTTTTAAACAGAGGACTGAGAAGCATGAGGGGATAAGTCAGAATCTGACAGCCACCATACAGAACAGGACAACTACCCACCCCACTCTATCCCTGGGTAATTTGTTTCCCCAACCATCTATACTAGGAGAAGGAGAAGAACCTAGCCCTCTAAAGCCTTGGAGCTCTTCTGAAGACAAGAACCTCCTGAGGAAACTCATTCCTTTCTAGAGTCCTTTGTAAAACCAAGAGTGTGTGTATCCAGGAACCGAGACTACGGGTGGCCCTGTCATCATTCCACAGACTGAGGGCTAGTTTAGACTCAGTTACTGGTATTTGCTCTAGGGCTGACACTAGGTAGTAGCAGCAAAACTAATGTTGTTGTTGTTGTTGTTGTTTTTAATGGGCATTTATTTGCTGTCTCTCTGAACAGCTAGTCCCAGGAATTACATCCAGGACATTTAAACTTGACTCTGCTATAAACAAGATCGACAGTGAGTAACAAGAAGAGCTTAGCTGCAAAGGTGCCTGGATCCCTCCTCAGTGAGGCTCAGCTTTTCATTTACCAGTCACTAGAATCTCCCTACCCCATTTCTCCAAAATCAACAGCCACCGTCTCCTAACACAGATGGTTGGGGAAACGAATTACCCAGAAATGGGGTGGGGTGGGTAGTTCTCCTGCTCTGCATGGTGACTGTCACCACTCTAATCTGATCTGAAAGCAACCAAGCTTGAGAAACAGCAATAAAGTCAAGCTTCCACTCAACAGGGGCAGCCTGTGCATACCAGACACACGTTGATGAAGAAAGGCCACGTGCCAAGGTCTCATAATAAAAATATAGATGCTATAAAAGGCTCAGAGAAGGTATCTTTCCCTAAATCCACCAGGCTTGTAGAAATGTTATACTGAGAATTACCTAGATGTACCACAAGACATAGAACTTAAAAGAGCAATCATATCTTCAATCAGTTGGTTATTTGCTGAGCTGATAGTCTTGCTCCTTGGGCTTCTGGAGTTCCACAGCTCTGCCCATTTCCCTCATGCCCATCAATGAAGCCTGCTGGTGGTCTGCAAAGCCTCCACTTGAGCTGTGAGTGTAAAGGACAGGGATGATTAAATTATTTCACTCCAAAGGTATCTAATCATAACTTTACAAATCTAATTAAATGTGCTCCAACTAAATGTAGTAATAAAACATATTTAGCCACGTGAGTATGATGTGGCAAAACTGTTAAAAGAAAATAAAAAGACAATTATATTCCACACTTATGGGATGATTAGACAAACAGGGAAGATTCTGATAAGGGCCAAATACTACCAGAGAGGATACTTTATGTTTCTGGTCACAGCCTCATCATAGTATGAAGGTCTCCACAGAAAGAACAGCTGGCTTTGCTGCTTTGCCCCTGGCTCAAAGAATCAATAAAACCTCAGATTCTCTGTCCACAAAGTTGATAGCCAGGGGTTAGAATTAGCTCAGGAACTGAGAACACATACAACTTTTTCAGAAGACCCAAGTTCAGTTCCCAACACCCATGTTGATTGGCTAACAACCACCTATAACTCCAGCTTCAGGGAATTTTATGTCCTTTTCTGCATTCTGTGGCATATAGACAGACACACGCACATGAGTACATGTGTGCACATGCACACATATGTAGATGATAGATAGATAGACAGACAGACAGACAACAACCATATTTATTTTAATGCAAGCTAAGATTTCCCTGGTCAAATGCAATTATCTTCTCTACCTCCTTGAGATTCAGATGTTGGGAAAATGTGTTTGTTGTATAAAGACTACCCATTATTTGTGATTTCAACTCTTTTAATTTGAGACATACAATTAGGTTTTGGTGCAAAAACAGTGTCAACCATGTCAACAGTAAGTGGCATACACCACTCAAAGAATCAATAAAACATCAGATTCTCTGTCCACAAAGCTGATAGCCAGGGGTTAGAATTAGCTCAGAAACTGAGTACACATACCACTTTTTCAGAAGACCCAAGTTCAGTTCCCAGCACCCATGTTGATTGGCTCACAACCACCTATAACTCCAGCTTCAGGGAACTTTATGTCCTTTTCTGCATTCTGTGGCATACAGACAGACAGGCTGCTGGGCTGGGCTGCTATGGATGCTCCCTTGGTTGAAAGGGGGAAAGAAAACCAACCCTATGGTAATTGTTTTATTCATGTAATAGAAGGGAGCCTAGATTCCTGCAAAAGTAGAAATAGAAGGAATATCAGGTTTGTGGATAACTTTGCACACTCTACAAGTTTCAGCATATTTAATTATCATAGAATCAACCATGGAAATTTAGTCAGTTGTCAAAAATATGTACTGATTAAATTCATGATAACATAGACTTGTTTTCCTGCTCAGATATAACAAATATTTGTATCTTCCTTCAAAGGCTTTGTTATTTATTTGCTATTTGTCTGTTGTGGTATTTATATCCTTCATGATGAATGCATGAAGGTTTTGCCTACTATCTACTTATAGTAATTATGAAATAAATATTGCTTTTGTGTTGACCAGAAAAGTATAAATCAGAGAGACTCAGAGAATCCCCTACATAGGAAGGAATTCTTGCCTGGGTTGAGTGAGTCTTGGCTGTCTCATTTGTAAAATGTAAATAATATAATGTTGATGATCACAGAGATGGTGATGATGGGAGTCACGGTGATGGTAGTAATGGAAGTGACTGTGATGGTGATGATCATGTTGTTGATGGAGATGACACTGATACAAATGAGTTACACATCTGGGCAGTTGCTGTCCTCTGAAATATCAATCTGGAGGGTCAGGTGACTAGCATCTGAAAGAACCCACTCTGTAACGCATTTCCATCAGAATGAAGGCATATTATCTTAAAAACCACAGCATATAGCAGCTTCTGTGTCACTTAGGTAACCTGAGACTCAAGCCACAGCCGCCCTGCTCCATCTCCCTCAGCCCTCAAGGCAGAAGTGCATTCTTTGTTTCCAGATGTTTTGACCCAGCTCTCACCTGAGCTTCCTGGATTGTGCTATCCTACAAGTTTCTCAGTGTTGCTTTGCTCTATTCATCTGTTTGGTCTAACATCAGGAATGAAGACGTTAGTAAAAACTCAACTCCATGAGTTATTCAGTATCACACCTCAAAGCAGACATGTGTCTCTCACCTCTGCCCTCCACATTTGATCTTTTCACCTCCACTCACTTAAAATTCTGCTGAGGTATGGCAGTGAGAGCAGAGTGCTGAGAGAGGTGACCTTGGGCATTCCCATGGGGACAAGACAGTGAAAGCTTCATGATCAGTTACTAAGAAACAGAAAACGTGGCCCTTAAGATGCCCGTTTTTAAGCGTCCTTATGAGCAAGGATGTCTTCAGGGGATTGGTTTCTTAATTCCTTACTTAAATTATTCTTTATTTTCCATATTCATGGCATGCAGCATGGCACTTGGGGTGCACCCAGATGGAAGAGCTGTACATGTCATCTCATCATAACCCACGTGTTTGAAAACAACTCCTCCCTGCAGGGATGCAGATGTAGACAGAGGCAAACTCACAGATGCTGCCTCTTCCACCATTACACTCAGAGACTTTCCTTTCTGCCATCCAGGCTGTGTGACTCAGGATTTCACTATCTAAAGTATGCCGTGGATCATTCAGATATAACTGTGAGATTCACGCTTTGCATAGTTGGCCTACAGGTCATCTCTGAAAGCATAAAAACCACAGCAGGAGGCAGTTTCTGAAAGCACTGCTCTTCCTGCAGCACACAAAAGACAAGATGGACTGTGTTCTTCATGCCCACCCAGGTCTTCAGGTTTCCTCCTGGGAGATGCTTCTCATTCATTTGTGTTCCCCTGTGGTGTGTGAATCATGGTCCATTTCTGCCCCAGGGTGCTAGTGTTGTTGTGACTCTCAAGACAGAGGCCACTCGCATGACTCCCAACAACATGCTGTGTAATTGGGGTTTTTTTTTGTTGGTTTTTTTGTTTGTTTGTTTGTTTTTTGTCACTAGGTATTGTCACTGATTGATGGCTCCCATGCAATATTTATAGACTGCATTTGACTATTGTACACATAGAATGCTGTTCACAGCTATCTGCAGTTTCCCTGAGAATGGCCTCTGTGTCAGGAAAACTAGCTTATCTCCAGTTGTTACCTTTGAAAACTCTGAAAAGACTTAGAAGACATAGTGGTTACAGTCAAAATAAGCTTGTCACCAATCAGAGGGTGAGAGAGACAGGCAGTTAAATTAGAAGACAAAAGAGCAAACCAAATACTGTTTTCACAAAGAAGCAAGACACCTGTGGATATGTAGGATTGGTGGTGTGGGGGAAAGGGGTGCTTCGGTGGGCCCATGCCGAATCGTGGGGAGGGGCATACTGTGGGGACGGACCAAGCTGGCCCCTTCCACTGTGTCATAACCAGACGACAGTGACAGACATCAACTATGGAAGTTTTGTGCTTACTGCTGTGGTTCCTGCTTCTTCCTAACTTGTAAAATTCGTTTAAATTCCTATCATACTTTTCATAAACAAACCTACACTTGTGTGCATCTCAGTAAGTTCTCTGGAGCCTGCTGTCCGAGCCTATCGTACTGATACCTCAGCTGCTCTCAAGACTCTGCACTCAAGTCCTTCCTTTAAGTTATGATAATAATCTTTTCTTCTGCAGTGGAAATGCAGCATGCCTGTTTTCATATGCTTGTAAACCTAGTAAATGAAGCTATATTGTGTGCATATATTCACATGTGTAGATTTGTGCGTGTATATTCATGTGTACATACATGTAAGTATGCACATGAGTTTCCACATGTGTGTGTGCATGTATAAGCGTACATGTGTGAGGACAGGTGTGTGCTCATGTACCCATGTGTGAATGGGTACGTGTGTGGACATGTATGTGACAGAGAAGGAATGACTTCATATGATTATACCTCAGTCTGACTACAAGATCCCTTCTACTCCTCTAACTAGACAGTAGTCACCAGGCTGAAAGCCCAGGATGCCTCCCTAGTGATTACGTGGAGACAGAGAAGTCATGAAGTAAGAGTTGAGGACATCGAGATCACATACCACGTTGAGTTTCACATACCAGCAGTCCCTACCATCTAGTGCAGTGACAGTAAGAGATGTCAGGAAGCCATACTGACGCCGAGATGTTTCTCTCACAGCGGTGCCCTGCCCCAGCATCGAAGGCCAGCTGTCAGAGCATGTGCTCTGGAGGCTGGTTTCAGGATCACTGAATGAATATGGAGCTCAAGTTCTCCTCAGCTGCAGCCCAGGCTACTTCTTGCAGGGTCAGAGGCTCCTGCAGTGCCAAGCCAATGGAACCTGGAGCACTGAGGAAGACAGACCCAGATGTAAAGGTGAGTGATGGTGGCCCCTCCCACAAACAGGGTGCAGAACTCCAGGCCACAGCATCAATGGGACCAACTATGCAGACAGCATCATGGTCCCGCTGACTAAAGCAGAGCCCTGTGCTAACATGGCAAGCTCAAACAGGTGCTACAGGATCAAATATCAGAAGCTGTGCTCCCTTCTTAATGACAGTATTTTATAAACTTCAGAATATTAGAATAGTCAAATATTTCACATCTGAGCTTAAAGACAAATAAAAGCAATGTTTGAAGAGCTGGCTATTCTTCTGTGTGAAAGCCATGACAAACTTCTCATTAGGATCTTGGGAAATAGTATTTATGCTGAAGGAATCTGTCCTCCACAATGGTTGTCTTGAAAAGGGAGATGATTATCCTCTCAGGTACATGATGAATGGCTAAATATGAATAAATGAGAACCTGAGACAAAGCTGACATTGTTCAGAGCGCTTTTTTGATTTGTACACCTCTGATATCCAATCTTTACTGATTGTTGACAGGAAATTATCAAACACTGAAACATTCAGTTGGACTGGGTGAGATTTATTCAGTACACAACACAGGAAGAATGAAAGTAGAATAAAAAGAGGAAAACAAAGGCATGTGTGATTAGGTGCTTTACATAATAACTTCAATTCGACTTTTAATACAGCAAATGCTAATTCTTCATGTAAAACAAGCTTTTCCCAGGAACCTAGAGATAACTAAGGGGGGGAGGTTAGTGGCATGAGACATTCAAGTCCTAAATACCCTTCTTCACTATGATTCATTTCCCAAAGCTGCTGTCAGTTTGGCTGTAATGGTTCCTGGTGGCTTTGATGGCTCCTTCCCTTAGGTGTCCAATGCCTGGGCAGGAACTCACAGTTAATTTTCCCTGCCATTGTCCTGATTTATCCCACATTTTTGCCACTCACCTATATCCCCTGACTCCTTAGAGCCTCTTTGTGATTTGGGAGCCCAGAATTCAGGCTGTCAAGAAGGGACAAGGATAGCACAGAGGCTCTGACATGATAGACTTTAACCTCCTTAAGGGGTTTGTGGGATGCTTCTGTAGATGCCGCAGTCTCCTCATACTCTCCTATACCTGATTCCAAGGCTTCCTGATGCATCCCTCTAAGCCTATGTTTGGACCTTGCTAGGCATGGTCAACTTGATGACACTGCCTAAAGCTATGTTTCCAGAATACTTCACACCTACCAGTGAGTCTTTGCAAACTTGGGGCTTTCCTAATTCTTGAATCTAACCCAGAAGCAGCAAGGTAGCCCTAACTAGGAAAGAACATGGAACCAGGCCAGGATGCTCTGGTACTGTGCTTGTCCTGAGGTTCTGGAGATCAATTGTCCTGACACACATGCATACCCTTGCTCTTTAACTTCATCTGGTGTGACAGGAGCCACATAGCAACTGTCCCACCTTCTGACCCCATACATGTGCACTGTGCATGCTGGCGACTAGCTTACTGACACATGTGGCTGAGTATGAGCTCTGTGCCACATGCTTCAATGTGTCTCTTGCATCCTACCATAGCTGCACAGATGTACTTTCTAGAATCAGTAGAATCCACCTGAAACTATGCTTTGCTTTAGATGTATTGTTCATGTCTGGATTTCAGGTTGTCCGTCTTGGCAAGGACAGCCCCTTTGCTACGACTTCATCTCGTCTCTCCCACATCTCTGAAACCCTTCCTGTCTTATAAAGACAGGATGTTTACCCAGACATTGTTCAAGGATCTAAATTGCCCTGGGAGAGTGTTTTGGAGATGGAAATCTATGTTTGAGAAAGACAAAGCAGGGCTCAGGACCAGAAAGTTCACAGGGAGCTGTGTGTTTACTGTTACAACTCCACTAAACATTTTCTCTTACCTGAAAAGATGGATACTGCTGTCTTAGTCACTTTTGTTTTGCTGTGATAAGTTACCATGATCAAGGCAAGTTATAAAAGAAGTTTAATCAGGTTTAGGACTCTGTGGATTCCTGCTACCCAAGACTGTGAAACAAAGGCATAACAATGGTTCAGCAGTTGGAGAGCTCACATCCTGACAGCTAAGTAGGAGACGGAGAGCTAACCAGGAATGCCATGTTCTTTTGAAACTTCAAAGCCTGCCCTAATAATATAAGTGCTGCAATCAGGTCATTCTTCCTAATCTTTCCCAAATAGTCTCACCAACGGGGTACCAGGTATTTAAATATATGAGCCTATGAAGGCCATTCTCATTTTCAAACTACTACAGTTATTATCAATTTTTTCTATTTATGCATTTTGAATTTTTTTTCATTGGTAAAAGCTTTGCTAATATTTAGAAACTCCTTTTTGGAAACATCAGAGCAGACATTTCTGAATTATCGTGGAGGGTTATGGTGCGTTCTAGCATTTTGGACCTGGTTTGCTGTTGCTAATGCTTTGAAAATGACACCCAAGAGTTCAGAATATTCTCCAGCTTCTTCCCACAGGCCCTTGGGGAGAGGGTCCCTAACTTCAGAAACATCTGTTGTCAAGGTTACAGCGCAGTCAGTACTACCTGAGGAGCTACATCTGTGGCTGGGAAAATACTTATCCCAGATGGAGTAGCCCCGTGAGACACAGATGGGCCCTCAGGTTCAGCGTCTGACATTTGATGGGCCCACTGGTTCTGCCTCTGACAGTGGATAAGCCCACAGATCCTGCTTGTGACATTGGATGGGACCACAGGTTCTTTATGTGACATTGAATGGTCCTAGAGTGTCTTTTTTATTTTTTATTTTTATTTTTTTTGGCATTGGGTGGGACCATGGGTTCTATGTGTGACATGGGATGGACTCATAGCTGTAGCATATAACATTAGATGGATCCACAGGGTTTTTGTCTTCCCTGCCTGGGGCCTTTCAGAGCTGCCTTCTTGGTGCTACTGGAGTCCTGTCTGCACATGAGTCTGACTGGGTCAGGAACGGCTGTCTACTCACATGGGTCCTTGTGTTTATGGCTGGTTCTCAATGGACAATCTCAGGAAATGGGATCCACTCTCAGATTCTAATATATGTCCTTCACCCCCTCCAGCTTCATGGTTCCCATCGCTCAGAACACAGGGACCAGGTGGCCTTTTTAAGGGCTCACCTTTCCAGAATAGCCACAGCCTGTCCACCTCACCTATGAAACCAAAAGTGAACTGACTCAGGGCCTAAAGACAGCTTGGTCTGGGTAAAGCCCTACCCTGCGGATTACGCAGAGGTCTCTGGCCAGGGGGAAAAGCTTGAAAATTCCTTGAAAATTTTCTCTTTCTATATTGTAAATTGAAACAGCTAATTATTTGAAAACATTTAAGCAATTTTAACAAAAACTGAGAAAATATAAATGGATATTAATTTATATAAAACAAGTCCCTTCCATACCAATATAAAATACACTTTTATAAACAATAAGGATTCTTTTTTTCCGAGCAGAACAATAGCTTATGAGAAGAGTGTCCTTTTGAGTCTCTATGGAATGGGGCTGCATGGGTGTGGCTGGGCCCTCCTGCCTTTCTCAGAACTTCTTTAATTATGCTATTTTAGTGGAGGTATAAAATACTCAGGTACTTCATAGACTAGAGGCTGAACAGAGGGATGTCTGTGGACTCTGAAAAGATCCCAGGTACTTCTGTAGTCTTGGGCTGTATTTCGGAGAAGATATTTATGATGAACTTGGTGTTCAGATGTCCAGTGCGCATGCTCCGTTAGCATCTGTCTCCACTCTCCCTCCCACTGTTTCCTTGTGCCCTCATGAATATTCATGTTGCCAGGTATCCTCCACAGCCAGCTTTAGTTTGGCATCTAACAGTACTTCCCTTTAGGACAAATTAGGAAATTAAATCAAACAAAAATCTCCTCTCTCAGGACAAACAGCGTAAATAGGCTGCTGAGAAGGGATAAAGGAGTCCCAGGTCTGAACCTTCCAAAAGTGAAGGAAAAGAAAGAAATTAAGATGTTACATGTTCATTTTTTTTTGAATCTACAGAAACCAGTGAATGTGTTAGTTTGTTATTTTTTATGAAGTTGCAGTTTATTGTAACTTAAATTTTCTTTATTTTCCCGTTCTCTATTTTATCCATACACATCCAGAAAAGAAATACAAGATCAATACTAGTAATAATATATTTTTCCTTGAAATGGGCACATGAAAACCCCAGGAAGTTTAAACACCATTCAATTTCTCAATTAAACATACTTAGAATGACACATTTTTCTAAGCCCAGTTTTCTAGTCTATGACTATATCCCTACAGAAGAAACTATTGCTTCCCATATGGTGCTGGGACAGAATCAGCAGCATCTTCAAATGTGTTGTCATGGAAACCATTGGTGTAGTGCTGGAACTGTAATTTATAAGGTTTTAGTTACCTGTGGCTTATCTCAGAATGGCCAGGCAATGAGATGTGAAGGAAGCCCACTATTTCCCATTATGTGTCTACTCGGGATCCAGGGTGATATGTTTCCTGGTTTGCTGGTCATTTAATCCAGAGGAGGAACAGACCCTTGGCCACCTCCAAGTACATCATAGCTCCCTGAGAACCAATAAGTCCTCCAGCTTCTTGGGGTGGGGGATGGGAATCGAGGTGGGGGTTGTCATTATCACTCCAAGTGGTTCTAAGGTCTCAGACTCCCTGTGTGTCCACAGCACAGGAGGAGGAAATCTTTCCACTGGAGTCCTCCCTCTGCAGGAGGCAGACAAAATACCCACACAATGGGGAATCCAGAATTCTTTCTCTCACACTCCATATTGTTTTGATTTAAAAGCAAGAAGCATGTTTACTGTGGAGATCCATAAATCAGAAATCTTTACATTTTAATATTTATGTACACACAAAAAAGCCAAACTAGACCTTTAGAAATGTATAGAGAGAAGATCATCCATGTTCTAGTCTGTCCCTGTTGCCCACCTATTAATTCCAAGTTTCCTGAGAGCAGGTCTTCACTAAACTGAGGTGCAGGATGGTTTCTGTGACTTCTGGTTACTAGCCAGAGGCATGTACAGACTGATGTCTAAACACAATGGCAGAGGTCTATCTACAAACATCAGCAGAGGCATTCCATCCTCCTGCTTGAGGACCACTGTCACCTATTATTAGAGTGGGCATTTGCACACCATGACTTGAACAAAATAGACTTATCAGTAGCTCTAGTATCTGCACACTGCTGTACAGGCAGCTGATTCTGCCCTGAGCATCCTCATTTTGGATGAGGCCTTCAGACATATACCCAATTACAGATCATGGCTGTGGGCCTGGAAGCCTCTCATAGTGACTCAGCCTGTCATCCAGCACCACTCCCTCGCGTGTTTACAATCATCTCCAGGTCTCTGCTCATGTCCTGCCTCTTTTCACACCCAGAAGAGTGTCATGCTCTGGATTGCTCATGTGAGCTGCGTGTGATCATGGAGTCATATTGACTATAGCAGTAGAAAGCATCAATATTTAAGATTGCTTATAAGGGTCCATGCTGCTGACAGGAATGCTGCCCTTGTGGTATGAGAAAACAGGTGTCATCAGGCTACTGTTCAACATAGATCTCTCTGTGAATTGTAGAGGAAAGGAAAAAGAAGCTTGTCTATGAGGAGTTCCTCGTCACCCACTGCTATGGTAGGAAAATACATTCAGATAGCCCTCACCTCACAGGGTGTCCTCTGAGTACCCTCAACTTGGCACCTTTGCTGTGCAAAGATACCACATGGATTCTGAGGGTGCTGTGAATTGTGAGTGTGGATGTGTTTTGAGTGGTAGAGGAAAAGCACGACTAATGAATCCATTTTTGGAGACCAGGAGGGAGGCTAGCATAGAGATAGGCCTTCTCCTTGTTTTGTGACAAGGTTATTTTTAGTGCTGATGGGCTCCCCAATTAGGCTCTTCCAAGTTATTCTGCCACCCTTACTAATGAGCAGGGTTTGCAGCCAAGAGAAACTCTAGGCTTAGAATCCCATTATCCAGCTGCCCAGAAGCTCAGTGGTTGTTCTGTTAGTTGCTTGTGATCTAATGAGCCTCATTAGAGGATAGACTTTAAATAGTCTCCTCACCAGGATGTGTGAGCCAAGGTTGAGAGGATAGAATCCCATGCGCATCTTCTCCCTGCTCTTCCCATAAAGGTCTGCAGAGCTCTCAGCTAGGAAACTGGTCCAGCCTTGTCATTGAACACATCCCTGATAAGCACTGAAGTTTCAACATGAATTGCTAAATATCACAGTTCAAGGTAGGGTTCACACAGTGTTTGGGAAAAGGCTTAGAGAAAAGTTCACAGCAAATTATAAAAACCTAAATCCCTCTTGAATCCATTGACATTTGATATGGTACATGCTAGCAAATTATTGAAAGCTCACACTTGCCGCTGTGAAGGTTTTAGCTTAACAGTCTCTCAGACACTAAGAAATGTAGAGGCTCTCTCAGCAAGATGTTGTCTGGAGGTAGACTCCTGATTCCCGGCAAGTGACCCCTACAGATCATATTTACCAAGCAGGTCTGCTCGTTTACTGAGTGGGAGTCACACCTTGTATTCAGAGAAGCTAAGCTAAGGGGGGGGGGTTTAAATGGTACATTCATACCATTTTCCTTCCTCTGACTTTGTGCTAGATTTTTTTTTTTTAATCACAGTGACAAAAACCCAAGAAAATGGTTTTTGAGCAATCTTATTTTATAATTTGAGACGGGGTCTCTCATCCACTAAAGCAGGCCTGCTGGGACTTTATGGCAAGCCTCTAGCCTAAGCCTCCAGACTGTGGATGGGATTATGGACAAGAGTCACACTACCTGGATGAGAAAAGCAATTTTGAGAAGGGACAATTTTCTATTGGGTCATAATTGCAAAGGTCCCCATGGGTCTGTGGCTTGTACATTTGTATTGCTTTGTTTCTGGAATGCGATGAGACCTTATTGAGTAGGACAGAAGAATAAAGTTATTCATCCAAGGTTGCCAGAAAGCAGAAACAGAGGATGGTCATGGGTAAGGTGTAACTTTCAAAGTGAATAAGATGTGTCTTTCAATGTACCCCTCTATAACCAGCCTCATGCTCCCCAGTCTCTACAACATCACAACAGTTAGTTACAATGTTTGATCCATCAATGCATTCATTCTAGGATGAGGTCAAAGTCTTCATGGTCCACTCACATGTCAAGCATTGGATACACAGGCTGGGGTCCAAGTCATCAATGCACCAGCCCTGTAAGGTCAAGGCCATTGTGGTTTACATGTGAGATTGTATACAGACTTGTTGTTTGAATACTTAGTCCCAGCTGGTAAAGTTGTCTGGGAGTTTGTGTAGTTTTTAGGAGTCATGGCCTTATTGGAGGAAGTAGATCATTGGTGGGGTCAAGCCTTCATGTGTCTTTCTGCTTTTTTGTTGGCTGAGGAGGAGTGAACAAGATGCCTCAGGCTCCTGCTACACTCATCGGAGTAGTGTCCACTACTTTAAACAGCACCATGATTTTCCCACCATGAAATTGCAAGCTAGAATAAATCTCTTTCCTGTAAGTTGCTTCTAGAGGGCATTATGTCACAGCAATGAGAAAAACAACTAAGATACTGACTGTCTTGTTGACTCAGTGTCTCCACTAGTCTTCAGCATAGACTTTCACTGTCCTCAGCCATCCTCAGTCCCATCAGACAGCAGAGGCTGTTAGGAGGTTAGCCATGTTCACCTGGCTGATCACCCTCATGATCGTGTTGTCTTGCCATCTCATTATTGTGAATGGGAGCTCTGTCTTTTTGCCACTACCTAGCATGACCTTGTCCTGAACATGTCATTGCTTAGTAAGTGATCTGAACATTTATTTTCTCTTGGGTAGCTTTTCTAAGACTTCCACTCTTGTTTAAACACTTGTGAACCTCTCTTGGTCTATCAACCTTGAAAGTTTTAGGATTTTTCTTCTTACTACAAGATTCAGTAGGTTTTGGCCTCATGTATTTATGCATCTGAGATGGTGGGTGTCATTAGTATTTCTACTGTAGGTGACCATTAATTTACCTCCATGAATGGACTAATTTGGAGTCACAGAAACTATGTTCCATCATATCTGAGATGGCAAGGATAAGGTCCTACAAATAACTGGAAATAAAATGACCTAGGTGCTGGGGCTAGAGTCAAAGGTGCTAGATTTCAACCCAGCATGCTGTGTTTGGGCACTTTTCATGTCCCTGAAAGGTACATGTGAGTGTCCCCATAAAAACATCATTCTTAGGGTGAGTATAGAAAGGAAAGTGGACAGTCTACTTGTTTAGTAAATAGTCTTATAGGTTGTTGCATTACATGTTCTGACCATTTTGAAAAAATGGTTATCAATCTGTGAGAATGAAAAAGTCACTGCAGGAACCTCAATGGCTTTGGAATATGGTAGGACATCTGAAATTTTATGTTAAGAACAATAGAAAAGGAAAGTACAACTGGGATAGCTGTCCTGTCAAGCCCCAGCAGACTAGAACTTTTGGCCGAGTCTACCTCATCGCTGTATGTTTTTTAGGAAAACTAATACCCATGGTTTCTACTATAGCTCAGACCTGGACTAACACAGCTTTTCTCTTTCAGTCATCTCCTGTGGAAGCCTGTCCTTTCCCCCAAATGGCAACAAGATAGGGACGCTCACTATGTATGGAGCCACTGCTATCTTTACCTGCAATACCGGCTACACACTTGTGGGCTCCCACGTCCGGGAGTGCTTGGCCAATGGTCTCTGGAGCGGATCTGAAACAAGGTGTCTGGGTAAGCTACTCGTAAGTTCCCATGTGGTGTAATTCAATTAAACCTTGTCAACGGATCAGAGTATGGGATGCATGGGGCTTCTGGTTCTTAAGTCTCTGGCAGCCTTGCTGAATCTGGCCAGTGGCATAGCTACCTTCCTCTTTCTAACTCTCAGTGTCTGGAAGTCTAAGAAATAAATGATGGTCATGTCTTATGTCCTCTGGCATATAATCTGTCTTGTAGAGAGGATACAGAAATGGCTTCATGGTTAAGAGTGCTTATTGCCCTTACAGAGGACCCAGGTTCAGTTCCCAGAACTTAAGTCATTGGTAGCTCACAATGACCTATAGCTCCTGCTCCATGGGATTTCTTCTTATTGCTAAAGACACTGAACTCACATCCATACACACACAGAGACACACATATACATCTAATTAAATGTAAAAATAAAATCTTTAAATTAAAAAGTCTATCTCATAGAGGACTGAGGCTACATGGTACTCAAAAATCTTCACAAACTTAGCAAACAGAAATAGAAATTTCCAAATAGTTATACACATTTTTACATTTTCAACAGCTTAAAATCCCATCAGGGAACTGAAGTGTTAGTCATCAAACCTAGGAAGTACTGTGGGCTGTTTAAAGTTGCATGTTTCTGTAATATCGTGGCTTTGCTTTTCTAATGTTATTCTTGGATAATTTTAAAGACTGGAGGATGGTGTTTCTCTGCATAAATGTGGATAAAGTTTTGCAGTTCAGATATGCCAGTATCTCAAAGTTGCTCCAACTGATGTCTTCATTGCCACTTTCAGTGTCATTCGGATCTATAGCATTTTATCAGTACCCTACCTATCTCCAGTATCCCAGCTCCTTCCATCTGCCAAGCCTTCTATTACCGCTCTCCACCACCTTATCCCTTCAGTACCACTCCCTCCATTGCCCAACTTCTCTCCAGTGCCACACCTCTCTCTAGTACCCTACCTCCTTCTTCACTCTAACCTCTAGTATCCCAACGATGTCATCATCTCATCTCTGTTCATTATCCTACCCTCCCAGTACCCACCTCCCTCCATTACCTCATCCATCCACCTTCCCATCTCTCCATTATCCCACCTATGTCTGCCATCCCATCTTTCTCCATACACTAACCTTCCAGTACCCCCACCTCCCTTCACTAATCTTTGGGGTACCATCTCCCTCTATCATCTTATCCTTCTATCACTCCATCTCCCTTTATCATCCCTCTTCCTCTATCATCTCAATTCCTCAGTATCCTATCTACCTCTACTACTCCACTTTCCTCCATCATTCCACACCTCTATCACCCCATCCCCTTCCATCACCACACCCCTTCTAGTACCCAGCCCTTCTCTATTACCCCTGCCTTTTTCAATGATTTCCTTTTCCATTGTCTTATCTTTCTCTAGCATCCTCCTATATTCTAGTATCTGTCTTAGCCCTAGTCTTCCAGGACCTTATCTATGTTTTCCTGAGTGTTCATAAGGACTTGGTGGCCATTGTAAAGCCCTCTGCACATGGCAGCCTTGGTAGGGACAATGTCTTTTCTTTCTACTTCAGTGGAATTTAGCACCAAAGGGCATGGGGTGAGTGATCTAAAACACACATCTGCTTTGGCCTGGTAGGTCAGTATGTAGGTTAGGCTGCATGGGAAACTTGGGAAAATTAAATGATTTAGTTTCTAAATCTGTTAAGGCTAAGGATTACCTTATGTCCCATTAGTCCCAAATAAACCTCTAGTTATTCTGTTATCCATCTATCCAAGCTTAAGACTCTAATCCCACAGGTTGAAACACTTGACCCATTGCTGGTCCCACATTGTCACCAGTGTGGTCTTGATAGGATGCAATCCATCTTGAAAACTTTCAGACTGACTTCTGATTCTAGGAGAAATTTAAACTGGACATAAGATGAGAGGGAAACCTTCAGGTTATAAAGAAGAAAATTTGAGTGGTGAGAAGTTGGATGGACTTGTGAAAAAGTAATGATAATCAGAGAAGCAGATCATTTAACAGGGAGATGAATAGCCAGGAAAGGGCTAAGATGGCAAATAGCTACTGCATGTCTGGCTAAATAATGGGCAGTAAATTTAGTGTAAAGATTTTTCAACTGAGCAAATATAGTTTCACAGTGACCATTGAAACTTGACTGTTAAGATTCATAATCTGCTTAATATGGTAATGAGTGTATCCCTGTGCTGGAGTAACAGATTGCTTGTGGGTAGATCACATAGTGTAACCCAACAAGAATGTAGGCCCAGGGGAAAGCACAGCTAGCTATGCAGCCTGTGGATGAGCAGGGGAGAGCCTAGCTCAACTATTGCCAAGGTAGATGGTGGGATAGTCAAACAGATGGATCAATAAAGGCACGTGCTTAAGCCTGGCACAGATACTGTATATCTAACACCACAATTGCTGCAGTGTTCCAGAGCCCACATGCTAACTAGATGCCTAGATGCCTCATGAGAGATACTATCTGTGAATGTTGTCTTTATTGGTAACACAGGTATGGCACTCTGAAGCTTATTCAATCTTATTGAATTCGTATGCCAACACAAAGTAAGTGCATGTTACTTCTGTCACGGAAGAGAAACGTGTAGAGAAGTGAGGAGCTTGCCCATGGTCATGCTTCACTAATAACAAAAAACAGCCTTTAAATATAGGCTATATGGTTACAGACAGGGGCTCCTGATCAAATGCTACTCCACTGAGAATAAGTCCCTCCTCAAAGGGTGGTGTGCAAAGGGCAGCTGCCCTCTCCCACCAACATTGAGCCACAAGGAAACATTGACAGAGGACCTGGGTGTGACAAGAAGTGTAGGACCAATAATTTCTCCCTCCCAGGATACCACATGCCTCCACACCACAGAGCCAGTGACAACCTCTCCACATGCTTAGACCTCTCCACATGCTTAGATGTTCTTACTCACCAAGGAAGCAATTATTTTTCTTCCATGTCATGATTTGCACTTTAATATTCAAATCAGTGTCTCACCTGTTTCCTTGCTAGGGCCTTCTCAAGAGCACTCTGGTTTTCTTCCAAGATGAGTGACCTTGAGGGACCTATAGAACCAGCACTGTCCTATGGCAGATGACTTGATGGTCGCTTTGGAAAATGACTTTCAGAATCACTCATGCCATTTGGTGAAGATATCTTTTTAATTTAAATTAGTTTTGTATAATATATTCTAGTCATGGTTTCCCTTCCCCCACTTCCTAGTACCTCTCTACTTCCCCTCCCAACCATATCCACACCCTTTCTGTCTCTCTTAGAAAACAACTAGGCATTTAGAGAATAATAATAAAATAAGATAAAACAAAAATAAGCAAGGCAGAGTAAGACAAAACACCCAAACAAGGGAAACAAGGAAAAAGCACAAGAAACACATGTAGACTCAGACACACACATACACACACACACAGAAATCCCATAAAAGCACAAAACCAGAAGCTATGCTATATACACAAAGGGTCCATACGTGGGGGAAAGGCCCCAATAATACCATTGAGTTCATTTTACCATCTACTGCGGGGCATGTGCTCTATGCTTAAGGGTGGTTTGTTTCCCTTGTGAAACTCCATTGGAGAAAACTAAGTTTTCATTTGCAAGTGAGTATTAATTGGAGATAGCTCTGTGATAGGAATGGGGGCATATTTTGACTTGTCTTTCCAGCTCTAGGACCCCCAACTTATACAGACACATGCAGGCCCTGTGCATGCTGCCACAGTCTCTATAAGTTCCTATGTGCATCAGCCCTGCTGTGTTTAGAAGGCTTTGATTTCTTGGTATTAACAATCATGGCATTTTGGTGGAAGATATATTTTTCCCAAGAAATATTCATATTTTTAAATTCAGAAAACAATATATGTAATAACATGACCTCAAGTCAAAGAGAGATTATTGCTTGATAAAACAAAACAATAACCCTAAATTCTGTGGCTTTAAGGAAAAAAATCACTGCAATAAACAGAGCACAGGAAGTACCCAAAGCCAGGAGGAGAGGATCAGTTATTCCATAGGAAGCTGCAGGCAGCAGGTGTGTCCCCTGAATATGGTCAGTGACAGAGTGAAAGACAAGATCTTATAGGAGAAATCCATGATCTGGAGACAATAAACAGTGCTGAGAAACACAGATACTCCATTACCCACGCCCATGGCTGTTCTTCTATATTTTACACCTAGCTCAGTTCCACTGTCAAGATGCTCCACTCTCTCACTCCATTCTTTATGCACCTCAGTACTCCATACCCAGTATCTTAGTTGGGGTTACTATTGCTATGTTAGCATGCCATGATCATAGTTTGTAGAAAAAAGGGTTCATTCCAGTTTCCAGTCCCTTACCATAGTCCACTATGAGGGAGGTCAGGGCAAGAACCTGAAAGCAGGGTTGATGGAGAGAGCACTGAGGATTGAGTTTCCTGGCTTATTCTTTGTGGATTAAACAGTCTGTTTTCTTATATGTCCTGGGACCACCTCCCTAGAGGTAGCACCACCACTCATAGAGGCCTGGGTTCTCCTATATCAAGCACTTATTAAGAAAATACACTCAGGACATGCCTAGAGGTAAATCCTCTGAATCTCAGTTGAGAATCCCCTTTCCCAGATGAGTCTAGCATGTGGCAAGTTGTCATAAAATGAGCAAAACACACAGCTCCTTGATGCCAGCCAGTTCTGCAGAGAGCTCACATAGACATTGAGGATGGGTGTGTCCCTATGATATATCTGGTGACCTTAGTTTGTGAAGAATGTCTGGGAAACATTTTAGCATTATTTAGCCAGCAGATGTATTAGAAATAATAAATAAATAATTTTAGATATCTGAAATGGCATGGGATGAAAGATGCAATGAGCTGGTTTTGGTTAGTTTTTCTTATCTTTGCTAGTCATGGTAGGGTAGGTAGAGATGCCATGAAAGTTGTGTTATGAAGAATAAAACTAATTAAATTCATGTGCTCGGGATGGTGTGCTGGTGCTACCAATATGGTTAGTAACTGTAGACTCAGTATACTGGAAATTTAGGTTTCAGACTAAGTATAAAAGCCATCACCACAACAGATCAAGTTATCATGCCAGTTCTGTTTAGCATCATAACGGAGTCTCCTTTCAGAAGAGAACTGTCCACCTATGCGCTGTCCCAATGGCTTCTGTGGATCCAAACTGTATTGAGTCTCAGGCCATGTGATCCCCAGCACTATATAAGATACAGTGGTAGATGGTTAGTACAGGTTGTGGGTGGAAAGTCTCCTACCTATCTTGATGAGTACCCAGAAGAATATTTTGCTTTGCATGGTCTTTTCTGATTGTGGTGGAAGGGGTACTCTATCTTGCATTTGGTACTCTAGATGTGTCCAGTGATATCCACTAGCAAAGAATATCTCTGGTCATTGAATAGAAATGAGTTAGTATTTGAAAGGATGATTATACACTAGCCATGTCTTGTGGGATTTTCAATATAAAATCTGTATTTAAGGAGAGGTGGGGCAATTTTCTTGGCTCACAGGCAAGAATGGAATCTAATCCTATTCTGACCCGTCCAGCAGGTCCAGTTATTCCAGGGTCTCGAAGAGGCACTACCTGAGGGTCAAAAATGGGGGGGGGGAGAGAAAAGGGAAGTCAAGCACGCTAACAAAATCAGAGTCAGTCTGGGTTGTGTCAAGGCTTCATTTAAAGTCGGGGAGGTAAGTTTGTTTTAAGGCTTACAGAGAAGGAATTGACCTTCACACCAGACAAAGGAGGGAAGGGCAGAGACACCCTAGCGATGGAAGCAGGAAGCGAGGAGGTCATCCAGGTGAGGACACCTGGAGTTAACGCCAGCAGGAACATTCCGTGGTTAGGGCAGGAACATCTTGTGGTATTCTCGGGAATCTTCTCGCACAGATAGCTCCTGGGAAGTCTCTAGTTAATTGTTCTCATATTTTAGCAGCCACCACCTTAGGGCCGTGAGTAAGCATAAGTCCGAATAGCTCAGGATGGCTTCCCACACTATTCAAAGTATTTAATCTGAGTTCTGAGCCTGAAGCTCTGAGTAAGGCTGGCGTGTGTGTGTGTGTGTGTGTGTGTGTGTGTGTGTGTGTGTGTGTGCGTGCATCCTTGCAGATGAGTTCAATGTGAAGGCATGCACATATGTGTCATGGTAAGGCATCACATAAATTCCAAGAGCACATTGTGGCTTACCCCACTCCTGCACTGTGACTGGGCCTCTAGAATTCCTTAAGTTACTGAGGACTTGCTCTATGTTTCTGTCTGTAAGGCACAATGCTATATATCTATCTAGCCTGGATCATTAAGCTGCAAAGACACAGACCCGGTAACTCCCCTACCAGGTGCCTCCTAACCCATCAGGAAAGTTTTATGATCGCAGCATTCTCTTAATTATTTTCTTGTATTTATCTCCTTCGTGGTAATGTCCCTTGAACCCAACAGTGAGCACAAAAGCTAGAAGAAAGTGGTATGCTTATAATCTAAGGACCCTGTTATAAAAGGTGTTCAATTATCCCTTGATAGCATACTTATGGCATGTAGATTTTCCTAGCACAGAATGACCCCCTCAGGTTTCTCAGTGGGTTACCTCTTCAATCCTTGCTGTCAAAGATGCCCCTGATAAGCAACCCTATATAAAAACCTCAACTCTCCAGTCCAATTGATTGCTGTTTGAAGTAGGTTTGCATTTGTTGAACCTTAATGACTACAAAGACACAAATCCTATTGTGAGCATAATATGGTGACATTCACAAAGGCTGACATAGCTAGATCTCATCATTCAGAACTGTATTTTATGTGTTTTAGTTTTTTTTTTTTTTTGGTAGATTGAGGGGAATAAAATTGGAATATATTCTTCAGATATCTTATAGATTTTGAGAGATGTATGTAAAATATTTAATAAAATAGCCGAGAAAGATACTTGGTAACATTACAGGAAATGTGATTTTATTAGAAAAGAGGAATTTCTCCCCTCCTCCCTGAAGTTGTGTGCTTTCCCATATTTCTATGAATTATGCACACACAGCGTCCTTGGGAAGGTGACTAGTTCAGAGTCCTCTAACACAAATCCTCAAACGTTGCCCATGCATTCTTCTTGATAATTGGCAAAAGTACACTCTGTGCCAGAGGAGTTAGGCCCTTGGTCAGTGTCGCTACCAGAGGCACCCAGTGTAGCATAGCTTGTCAAGCCCCTGTCCTCCACAGGACTTCATGTTCTCAGGGGCCATGGCCTACATGTGGCAAAGAAAATTTGCTCAGCATCACCCCCTGCAAATTGTACTTAGAAGTAAAACAGACTCATGCATCAGTATTCTACAGTGTTCTTTTTAGTACGGATAGATACACAGATTTTAAAACGTCCATGGGTGTTTCGTGCCAGCACTGACTTTCGTGCCTTTCACGGATCTGATCCACTTGACATTTTATGGCTGCGTGTTCATGCTTAAGAAGGGTCTTCAAAATGGCTCCGGTGTCCACTGTCCATGTAAGCCTGGCTTAGCTCAAAGACGCTCACCACACAGGTTGCATCCCGTCACGCAGCCTGCAGTTCCGACTCTCCTGAGAGACAGGATATTTTTAATGCTCAGTATTCCGTCGTCAGCATAAAATCTGATAATCACTGGGGGCAAATACTAAGGTTGGTCATTTGGTTTGTAGATTTTCTAAAAATGGTTACAATTTAATCCTCACAGGAATGTTGAATATTCACAGTGACAGATACTGGCAGAGTGGAAGGGGAGCTGCAGGGAAGAAGGTCTCAGGGGAGAGAGTAGAGATGTACATTGCAAATACCTGTGTCCTCTTGTAGAGCAGAGGGGTTCACTCCTCACCTCCTTGTAAGATGTTCCCTTCTCCACGAGCGCTGCCCTTCAACACATGTAAGATTCTATGTAGTACACTTACAGGCAGGGGTTTCATGGAATCAGCACAACGTTGTTGTTTAATTTACATTTCCAACTCTTCACACTCCTTTCCAAAACCCCAGAGACTTATATTCACCTGTCCCTACACTGCTCATCACTCTGGGGACTTGGTACCAGGATCTCCGCAGATAAGAAAATCAGAATCCCCAAAGATAAAGTCCCATATATAAAGTGTGCAATGTTCACCCTTCGGTGTGTAGCATATAATTTGTTTTTGTGTGATTTAGCATTACCAGCCTTCCAATGTGTCTCCAGCATCCAAGGCTCTATGCGCCTCTGCATGCCTGTCTGTCCATGGGGTCTACAGTCAGTCTCTGGGTGCTATACATGACTCTACTTTATTCCTAGCACAGTAGCATTACCTGTGTGAGGTGAGGCATCCCCCTGGCATGATGATTTGAATTAGAATGTAAACCAGAGACTCAGATATTTGAATACTTGTTTCCCAGTTGGTGGCACTGGCTGGGGAGGCATAGAAGGTATAGCTTTGTTGGAGATGTGTCACTGGAGGTTGGCTTTGAGGGTTTAAAGACTCTTAGCAATCCCAATGAGCGTTCTTCCTGTTTTTGTTCAAAACAAAAAGCTCTTCTCTGTCCCCCATGCTGTGTCGGTTGCCTAGGGCCACATTTCCCTGACTTGACAAGACTCATATCCCTCCAAAACCCAAAACCCCTCCCCCCAAAAAACGCTTTCTTCTATAAGGTGTCATGTCATAATACCTTTGTCATGGGATTACATCCCAACAATACTATAAAAATTAACTACTATATGTGGTTATACTAGACTACTCAAAGAAACCATAGCCAACAATATGCTGAGGGTTGGAGGAACAGTCATCCCTCAAAATGGGGTAGCATCTATTTCCACATACAAACACATTTCTGAATAGGGCTCTAGATAGGCCTCAGGACAAAGTCTCACATCAATGTGGTGATGAGACCAACAACCTCTTTCTAGATGCATTTCCTTACTACTCAAATCCACGACAACAGTAAGGACTTTTAAAACTGACTCTCACAGTCAAAGGACAAACCAATATTACATTACAATGCCATCTTAAATTCAAAACAGGACTCAGAATGCATTTATTTCAAGTTTCACCTGAGGGAGATTTTTCTTCCTCAATTTTGTTTGACATATTATTGTTGATATTTGGGTTAAATCCTATAAATGGAATTGTTGTGGCTATTCTGTACATGTGAATAGAAATGAAAGCAAGCAGCTATTTCACATCAGGGATCACTAGTGTGATGGTCAATAACTGTCAACTGCACACAAGAATCACCTGGGAAAAGAGTCTTGGCCTGGCATGGTAGATCAGGTTCCCCCGTGGGCATGTCTAAGGATTGTCTTAATTATGTAAAACAATGTGCAAAATCCCAGTCCACTGTATACATGATATGGCCAGCAGTTAACTTCCTGCTAATTAGAACCCCCTATGGTGATAGGCTATGAGCTGGAATGCTGAACTAAAATAAACCTCCTCTAAGTTGCTTTGTGTGTGTGTGTGGTTTTTTGTTTCTGTTTTTGCTTTTTTTAATCCCAGTGACAGAAATGACACCAAGATATCTTGTCTACATTTATTCAAATTATGAATGTAAACTACCACATCATTCTATAGATTTTTCCTTCTATTTGGCACAGGACTGAAGTGCAGAGATTTGGAAGTATATCCTCTGTTGTCTTTAAGCAATTAGGCTCGTTCTGCAGAGAGTAGGGTAGCCAAATTGCATGTGTAATACCCTGGGAAATTTTCCTTGCAAATCTAGTACACCTTGCTACTTGCCTCCTAAGGGATACGTACCTGACCATATGACTTAAAGACATGTGCTACATCAATCTATTTACGAACTAAAAGCTTGGTGGAGACATGTAGAGTTTGAAAATGAGTGTTCCCAATCAACTTTGTCTTACTGAGATTTGGGGACTCAGAAGAGATGTACCCTCTTTAGCAACCATGGCTGGTTTTCAATGACCTCATTCAGAAGTGACCCTCAAATATCTTGGAACTATCTAAAACAGTGGTTCTCAAACTTCTTATCACTGTGATCATTTAATGCAGCTCCTCGCGGTGTGGTATTCCCCAATCATAAAATTATTTTGTTGCTTCTCCATAGCTGTAACTTGCTACTGTTATGAATCATAATATAAGTATCTGATAAGCAGGATATCTGATATATATGACTCTCAAAGGGTCCCATCAAGTCCCACAGGTTGAGAACCATTGATCTAGAATGATAGCGTGGATATTGAGAGACCCCCAACTCTATATTTTTAGACCCCTAGCAATTAGCCTAGCACTGAGTCACTGAGTAACTCGCCTTTCTGCCCTCAGCTTGAGACCATTGGCCTCAAGATTATCCTAAAGATAGCCCACCCTGTTCCAGGATCTAGTTCACCACCTTCTTGACACATCTGATAACTGGCCCAATGTTTAACTATACAATGCCCCAAGGATGTTTGCTCCAGATAATCTCTAACCTTCCTTAAGGCATAAACTATTGCCTAACTTCCTCATTCTGTACTTCCCTGCTCTGAGCATGATTTGTCCTCCACCCCTTGCCTTGTTATTTTTCCCCTTTAAATACCCCTGACTTCAGTTGTTCAGGGTCCCACAGTCCTCTACCCCTGTGTGGTGTATGACTGTGGACCCCAGAGCTCTGGAATAAAAAATTCTCTTGCTATTGCATCAAGACCATTTCTCAAGAGTGATTTGGGGGTTGCCTTCTGAGGCGTGGGGTGCTGGGGTGCCCTCGATTTTTTGGGGTCTAGTAATCTCTAAGGGTCTGACTATAATGTTGATATAGGTGACTAGAAACTAGGCATTGTATCCGTTACCTTAGAAGCAGCTACTACCCTGTGTGAAGTTGTGCTGTGACTCTTATGCTGCTTTCTCTGGTCCTTGTTGCTGGGGTTGGAGCAATGCCTCCACTGAGCATCATGAGAGCTCACTATGCTGCTGATAGTGCCTAGGATGACAGCTCTGCAACCAGTGTCCTTCCATTACACCATCAGCGATGGTCTCAGAGACAGGTCTGCCAACTACAAGGACATTTACTTATTTACTTTTACTTGAAAACCTGCTGATGGTAGTAAGTTTTCAAGTATAGAAAGTAATATGCATAGAGAAGCACCAACTAGGTCCAGATGGCCAGGAAACCTTCCAAATGATGGAGCTGGCAATCTAGTGTGGCCTTCTTGATCTTACCCCTCTTAGCTACTTATCTTCTTGCTGTGACAAAATAGCTTACAAAGGAACTGGAAAGTATCCTGTCCTGCGGGACCTAGTTATTCGGGGAGCCTAGGAGAACCCAGCCTGTAAGAGAGAAATGGTGGGAGGGAAACAGGGCGAGAACAAGCAGCATGAGTTTGTGTCAAGGTCTGTTTATTAATGGGAAGAAAGTCTAGTTTTAAGCACACCTTAAGAAAAGATAAGGAGGGGCTGAAGGAGAATGATTGATGGCACAGAAGAAAGGGAGGACATCTGGTGTGGATGCTGGCAACAAGCAGCTTGAGGCATCTTATGGCTTTTCTGGTATGCTGTTTCTTCTCTAACAGCCTCAGGTGTTTATCTAAGATAAGGACCAGTTGGTTCCCACAATCATCCTTGTAAAAGAGGCTTCTAACAAGGGGTCAGCAAAAGGGGATTGTCAAAGGGGGGGCTGTTGAAAGTCTGGTTTCCCACAGTTTGGTCTCCCACAGGAAAGAGGAAGGATTTACTTTGGCTCACAGTTTGAAGGTAGAGCACGTTATGGGAGGGAGCTTGAGGCAGCTGATCACATTGTACCTACAGTCAGAAAACAGAGAAAGATCAATGCTGGTTCTCAGCTTACTTTCTCCTTTGAAACTGTTCTGGGAACCTGCCCCATATAATCATACCTCCTTCATTTAGGATGGGTCCTCCTCCCTCAATTAACCCTCACAAACGAATCCAGGGATCTGTTATTATGGTGATTGTAAACCCCATCAGACTGATAATTTCTCATTGTACATTCTATTCTGTTTGTGCCATCTCTCACCTCTATGATGGCACTCCCTGGTCACAAGCTTGGTGATGAAGACAGGGAGAATGCTGTCTCAAGCAAAAATACCAATTGGTGTTCAAATTGCTTCAAAATGATGAAGCCCACTGGAGCATGACAATAATTGGGTGATATTTTTCTCAGTTCTGATGGTCTCTGGCTGTTCTGCTGGCGTGATTGCAGCCATAGAAAGCTTCACCTGCACATAGGTGTCCATGTCCACCTGTATGTGGCTCCTACACAGGCATTGTACTTGGGAAGGGAAAGTGTTGGTCTCTGTTGTTCTTGTCAATCCCAAACCTAGGTTTCTAGAGTAAGCTATGTTGTCCGTTCTTGTTCTATTGAGTTAAAAAACAACCCATTTCTATATATGGGGAAAGATATAAAAGACGCTGACAGTGTGTAACAAAATGAAAGGGGGGCAGAAAGGGCAGACAGAGAGAGGCCAGCTGGTAACAGGTCACAGCTGAGCAGAGAAAACCTGATTTGCCTTTCTACTCTCCCTGACCACAGAGTTGCTCCCTGCTTAGTCCTTCACCCCATGAGTTCAGCAAGAACTGCAGCCATCTAGTCCCTCCACCATGTCTTGCCAGTGTAGCACTAATGGGTACACTCTCATATCCTTTGGCTTCCTGGATGATAAGTGAGCTTGCTCCACCACAGATCCTATCACCTTCAATATGACTCTTCACTGAGCTTCAGTATACATCCTACTGATTATGAGACTTCTTTTTTCTACTAGTGGTTTTCACATGACTCAAATGAACATCTCTTAAACTAGACACATTTTATGATCTCTGTTCCTCCCTCTGAAATTTCATAAATAGTTATACAGATCCATTTCCCAGATGAAGCTGTTTCTTCTTCTTCTTCTTCTTCTTCTTCTTCTTCTTCTTCTTCTTCTTCTTCTTCTTCTTCTTCTTCTTCTTCTTCTTCTCCTCCTCCTCCTCCTCCTCCTCCTCCTCCTCCTCCTCTTCTTCCTCCTCTTCCTCCTCTTCCTCCTCTTCCTCCTCTTCCTCCTCTTCCTCCTCCTCCTCCTCTGTGCTGCCAGTAAGTTATGAAACCCATACCTATCTTTTAATTTTTATTCAAGAAGATAGATCACGTGCCATGCCAGTAAGAAACAAATAATAAGTAAACCAGGAACTATAAGTTGGGGGAATAGCTATAAATAATTGTAAATAATAAGGCTTCCCCAATTTGTTGAAAAAATGTATGAACATGCAGAAAAGAAAAATAATATAGACTAAAAGCACATATGTCTGAGTAGAAATTTCCAGTCAGTTATGAATCCATCTCTGTGACTAACTTGACAGTGGAGGTGAGTGAGTTGTGAATACCTTGGGCTCCTGCTGGCGCATTCCCTGATCAGTTTTCTGCTGTTTCTTGTATCTGTCCTCAGCGGGTCACTGTGGCTCTCCAGACCCCATTGTGAACGGTCATATCAGCGGCGATGGCTTCAGCTACAGAGACACAGTGGTCTACCAATGCAACCCTGGGTTCCGGCTCGTAGGCACCTCTGTGAGGATTTGCCTTCAGGACCACAAGTGGTCAGGGCAGACCCCTGTTTGTGTCCGTGAGTAGAGTTTGTGAAACTCTCCCTGAAGACTTTCCCTCAATTTTCTGTGTAGTTCAGTCAGTGTTCAAACATGTTTCCCCTCTGAGTCAAGGGAAGGAGTGATCTTTCCCTCTCACTGTCCTGTGAGAGTACAAGCCTGCCATGCTAGCTTTCCCTTTCCAGCATCGTCTATACTGTCCCCCTAGATGCTAAATTCTCTCATCAATTCACTAAAAAGCATTTTGTGACTGATGTCATTTGGTCACATATAGGACATTCAGGATGAGAAACTGTGACAATTAGAGCAGGGTACAGTCACTCCCTTGCCATATATTACCTGATATTGGGGTTTCATGTAGAATAAAGAATTTCACAAGTGGGTTCTTCATGTATTCAAAAGAGATGTTTATGCGCTGTGCCTCTAAACATCTCAAAACCCACAGCTTCCAAGGTGAACACTGCATGTTTATAGAAATTTCCCCTTCTCAATGCAAGCTTCCTGTCAAGCCACATCCTCATACTGTCTTCACTCCCTCATGAATTAAGCAGACATCTCTCAGTTGTAGCCGTGCTGTCTCCCATAGTGCTCTGAAAATACAAAGTCTAAAAGGTAGCTTAGAAGGAAGACCACACTGACAAGATACATGAGGAGGAAAATGTCCATTTGTGGGGCCGTAGCATGCTCCTTTGAGAGCATCTGTGACAGGCCCTGCCTGGCTGGCTCTGTGTAGTTGTTTCATGGACCCTGACAACCGGGGTAGGTCATCATCGTACCTCATAAGGTCACATGAAAAGGATCGCTGAAAAGGAGAACTTTGGCATGTAAATGGTTATTTTTCTAATTCCATGATTAACTTAATACCGGAATTGTTTATAATTTGAAGTTGAAAATAAATCCTCAAATTAATTCCAAGTAAAAGCCTCAGGGTATCAGCTGGTGTTCACCAAATAGGAAATGTTCCAAATCCTTGATAAACAAAAGATCTAACTTGTCTTTAGCTGCTCTGTTGCCATGTCAGTTGCCATTCACCTGGTTTGAGGAAACATTGCCAGTCCTGAGGTGAAAGAAACCAGGTCTTCTGGTGGAAGTCACTTCCCACAGTTACAACAAAGGGCTATAATTCGACATATTGTTCCACCTCCCAGATCTTCCAAACCAGAGCAGCATCCTCAATGTCTCTAGGAAACCCTTCTATTCATGCCCTTTTCACGTTGGCCAGTTTGTTCCCAGTGTCTCCCGGTGGGAGTGGTGCCCCGTTTAATGCGGACAGTGATAAAGACCTTGTTCCCACAGCCATCACATGTGGACACCCTGGGAACCCTGCCCATGGCCTTACCAATGGCACCGAGTTCAACTTGAATGACCTTGTGAATTTCACCTGCCATACGGGCTACCTGCTTCAGGGAGCCTCGAGAGCCCAATGTAGGAGCAACGGCCAGTGGAGCAGCCCCTTGCCCATCTGTCGAGGTAGGAGATGTGTGGGAAGGGACTATTTTGTCCTAAAGTACAGACAAAGTGAAAAGCTTACACACACAAGACACACACACACACAGACACACACACACACTCACACAAACACAAACACACACACACACACACACTCACACACACACACACAGGACCTGAACCATGCCAGATGCTGCTTTTGAAAGTCAGTACCTTGCTCACAAAGTGTTCTATAAAGCTCAGGGTTACAGATTGTTGTACATCAGCATAGGTCACACTAAGAGAGTGTTCTGTATAGCACAAGCCCTGAAGACTCTCCTAAGTCAGTTCAGCATATGCCATGGGTACCCTACAGATCAGAGGATCCTCTAATTGCCCTTTGTCTGCTCGGGGCATATGGAGATGGTGCATGTTTGTTCAAGGGACCACTTATTTCATCTTGAATTGAGCTTGCCATACCAAGCACTGACCTGCGGTACAGCTGTTTGTCCCAGGTTTTGCAAACCATATTTTAGGTTCATTTGATTGCCTGTGACTGGGTCATCCCTGCCAGATTAAAGTTTGGTTTACAACTTGGTAATAGAAGCAGTATGTAGTGGGGCTTCACAAAATAACCTCTCAGATCCCTAAACATCTATGTAGCTTAAGGAAACCAAAGCTCTAATTCATAAACTCACGAGTTTCATGAAATTCAGAGAGCCGTTCCATTGTGCGGAAGGGGGCTTGATGAACCCCACCTCTGTGTGAGCTTTCCCCCATCCCAACACAGGAATCAACCGCATATAACACAGGAATGGATTTGCCTTTAGCTTTCAGAACTGATGATGGATTCTGTGCACAGCGCTTTTCTGAGCCAGAACTATCTGGAGAGGGTGCTCTGTGGCAGCTGTCCCACTCACTGGCAGGTAGGGGAAGTGCGAGGAAATCAGGCCATTTTCTATTCTGCACCTGAGGATGCCTGCTGCTAATTCCTCCCAAGGTGCCCATGGGCCTTTGGGCTAATGGAGGTCATTCAGCATAACCAGAGCGTGTCCTGCACTGCTGAGACTGCCTTCCCCTCTCCTCCTGAGGCAGAAGGGTTCCCATCAGAGGTGGTCCAACCTACATTTCCATGAAGTGTTGATGGAAAAACTGCCATCTTCAGCTGCATCCAGGGTGTATTGACAGCAGTATTCCTTTAGGGACACACATGAATATGTGCAAGTGGGTATGGTTGAATATCAAGTGTGCCCCTGTTCTCAAACTCTGTACTTAAACAAAAATATTCAAACTAGCATGAGCAAGCTTTGTTTCATAATTTTTAGAATATAGGAACTTAATGAGAAGAATGAATTGGAATTCATGTATAAGAAGCCTATTTTTAGGAAATAGTACATTGGCCCCATAACTTCAAAATGATGGTGGTAGCCAATCTGAGGCTTCATATGTCTATAACAAAGTATAAGTACAGTCCATAGGGGGAGCAGGAATTCACAAGGAGGCACCCAGATTATCTTCTCCCTTCGTGAACTGTCAAAATTGATTTAGAATTTACTTTCTTTTATACTTTGGCCTAGGGTTTTTTGTTTGTTTGTTTGTTTCCTTTGTAACTTATAGCTTTTTGTTTTTTTAATTCATTGCATACTCATTGTACAAGATACTGCTTACATAAAGACATTTTCACATAACTCTATATGTTGGGCGTATTTCCTCAAGCTCCACCCCTTGAGCTCTGCCCTCTCTTAATTCCTTTGTCCTCTGGACAGTCTCATACATATTTCCTTGTCATATATTCATATGTATTTTATGTACTCATATTGAATCTAGGGACTTCAAATGAGAGGAAACATATTTATCCTTCTGAGACTCATTTAATTTGCTTAATATGACTATCTACCATTGCCCTACTCATACAAGTTTCATAGCTTTATTTTTCATTATAGCTGGGGGGAAAGCTTTATATATATGTTTCATTTCTAGTGGTAAACTGTTCAGATCCTGGATTTGTGGAAAATGCAGTTCGCCATGGGCAACAGAACTTTCCAGAGAGTTTCGAGTATGGGACAAGTGTGATGTATCACTGCAAGAAGGGGTTCTACCTGCTGGGATCTTCTGCCCTGACCTGCATGGCAAATGGCTTGTGGGACCGCTCCTTACCCAAGTGTCTGGGTGAGTAAGGTTTCTCCCATGCTGCTTGACCCAGAGTCACAGGAAATACCAGCAACAGAAATGTATTTCCTCATAGTCAAGTAAACACAACATTTTAGCTTCTTTTCCCTCTCCTATTGCTGTTTCTACCTGTCATTATGATGTGTCCATGAGAAAGTATCAAATATAACTTAAATGTGTTTAAGATGGGAAGTAAGGAACCCTTACCTCTGCTCTGTATGGCCACCTGTCCGCCTGCTTTAGCAGCGACGTAGCTTACACTTTACCTTCCATTATGGCTGCCATAAATCTCAGTGTCTTTGTGCCCCACCCTTATTCTTTGCACTTCTAGAAGTATTAATCTAGGCTCTGATGGTTTCACCCAGCATCCATGACTGGGAAGGGGGGATTGCCAGAGAGAATGGACTTGGCTGACCTGGCCCTTCCAACTGGACCAACAGTGGCCACAAGATGCAGACAGCATTAGACAAACTTTACATGAGCTCAGATGGAGACCTAAATGACCACCAAGGCCCCAAAGAATTTGTTGTCTCTTTAATTTAGAAGACTAGAAAGGATGTATCAGTCTACACATATCCCTAAACTGTAAGGTTTTTTTCCTTACAAAATCAAAACAAAATCAGAGAGTTCTATAGCACACACACACACACACATACACAAAGAATTATATTCCAAATTTTATCTATACATTTAGAAAATATCACTGTCTTTGAGCTTCTTAAGTCAGGAGGAAGCAAAGCAGTCCTTAAAATGAAAGTGCCACCTTAGTAATTCACAGGGGAGAGGTAGCACTGGCAGGAGCTTCCACACTACGGAATGCCCTGTGTCCCTTTCAGTTGTGATAAATATGGGAAGTTTTTCATGCACTGCTACTTCAAGGGAGTTCCCTTCTCAAGCCCTATGCAACCTTACATTCTAACTTTGATGCTATGGTTAGCTTCCACAGAGAAAGACACTGACTGTGCAGGTCTCTTCAGTCAGCCCGCCTGCAACTGGCTTTCCTCAGCTCTCCACTGGAGCATCTTCCAGGGAACTTAGCTGTCTTGTCTTTGCTCCTTCCCTTTTGCACTATTCTCTCCTGTTCCTGGGAGGTTCCCATCAGCCTTTGTACTGATGCTACTGTGTTTTAATCTGTAGACTGGGGGATTTAACAAATTCTGGTCCCTTGACTGGCTGGCCCCACCCCTCATTGTTCCATTTGTTGTCCTTAACAACAGGAATGTTGTCCTTCACAACAGGGAAGGAGGCCCCAGAGGAGAACTTCCCATGCTCCATGGAGGTTCAGCCTCCTCTTTGTGCTGCTATTTTTTTTTTTTTTTTGTCTTGGATTGTTTTCCTTTTGTTCTCTTATTTCACCCAAAACTGGTCTTGTACCCAACACTGGCTTTCGGGTCTAATTGGCTTCCTTTTAGGACTCCAGATGAACCATAGGTATGCACTGAATGTATGCTAATGCCACAGTGATAATGAGGGCCAATGTGACCCAGGGGAGGGTTCTGCCTTCCAGCTCTAGATCCTCCTCTCTGGTCCACATCACTCCTGAATTGTTAGTGCTCACAAGTAGTTGGTCTTAAATATTGAATAAGTACCTGGCAGCTTCCATTTAGCTAGTCATTCACATGAAGCATTGTAGTGAATCTGTCCCTACCTATGTTTGGTAATTCATGAGGAAGAAATGGAGACAGAGCTTTCAGTACTCAGTCCCCTATTCATCTGGATCTTAGAGCTTGTCTCTTTGAAGAATGTTTACAATAGATTGTGAACTTGGACTGGTACCATTTTAAGGATGTGAAGGAAAACGCTCAGATGATATTTTAGACTATGTTGGAGGTGAGTCAGTTTATTTTTTATTTGTTATTTTTACTTACAGATTTTAGATCACATCCCACTATAAGAATACTCACTAGACTGGTTTTCCTAGACAGATGAGCTTAATTAAGTAAATTTAATATAATCTTGTCTCCTAGCAGAGTGTATGATTATCGTATTAACAGATAAAGTAATGAAAACAGTTCTGATGGATTCATATGGCTTTTCACTTGAAAAAAATGCCCATTCTGCTCATATGGAATACAATTAGAGACAGACAGATGAAGTCGGGCAGCTGGTTTCCTCCTCGAAGGCTGACATGTAAATTCCAACTTTAAGCAAAGCTCTCTACATTAAAAAAGAAAGAAAGAAAAGAAATACATCCCCACAACCTTTCCTTTCGTCAGTAACCAAATATGGGAAGTACCATCTAGAAACAGCCATTTCTTACTTATAGAAGACATAGTTAAATCCTATTCCTTAATGGGTAATGCTTGGGGGATCTGTATGGGTTCCTTACTATGCAAAACATATATTCTCATTTATTCTAATTTTATCTTCAGCTATATCATGTGGGCATCCTGGGGTCCCTGCTAATGCTGTCCTGACTGGAGAATCGTTTACATATGGAGCCACAGTTCAGTACTCCTGCAAAGGGGGCCAGACCCTCACAGGCAACAGCACAAGAGTCTGCCAAGAAGACAGTCACTGGAGTGGCTCCCTTCCCCACTGTTCGGGTGAGGAGCCCCATGCTCAGGATATTAGACAACTACACTCAAGTTTGAAATGATTCAAAAGACACCACTGATATAGATGATCACCATCGTCTCTGGCCCCCACCATAGTGGTCACCAGCATTGACATCTTTCCCTCACCCTTTATCCCTTATCACATAGATCAACATCATCTTCACCATCATCCCTGGTCCCCATTACATAGACCACCCCTATGGTCATCCTTAGCACCATTAGTGCCTCACAGGTTCACATCACATACAGTATTATCCTCACCATGATTACTGGTCCCTACCACCTAGATCACAATCATTTCATCCCCATCCCTTTCACTAAGCCATGCTGAAATTTTCTTCAGCATCTCTGTCATTACCTCTGGTTCTTGTCCTATGAATCAGCAGCATCACCTACCCCATCCTCACATTTCTCACCGTTTTCTTCTCCAGAGATTTCTGGTTGCCCTGCTGGAGCCCTTGCTTGCCTTGGTTGAATAAAGGTTTTCACTCTGTTTCCCACATTTTCACCTCTAGTATCAGTAGTCTCCTTCATCCCTTTTATGATATTAATTTTTCTATGAGTGGTCTTTAAGGAAGATGTAACGCTTAGTAACTCTAGATATAGCTGTGAAGAACACACACCTTGATGTCCCTGTGTCACTGGTACAACTGAGCCACACTTCTCTCTGACTGCTCACATCACTGTCCTGGGATGCTGCTGAGATCATATCTCAGTATTTCACTTCTCCACAAAGAATCCTATTTCCTCATTAGCCATATTTTTACTCTAATGACAGAGAAACAATGCCTTAAGTTTCTTCCATGTGAGGAAGTATGACAAAGAGAAACATTTTGTTTTCCAGATGCCAAAGTGCTGAGAAAGCAGAGCCCATGTTCAAGACATATTTAAGAAGCCTTTGATAGCTTTTGAAGTTTTACACAAAACAACTCTATTTAAACAAGTCAGGTAATCCCTGTGTTTTGTTCTATGCAGGAAATAGTCCTGGATTTTGTGGTGATCCAGGAACCCCAGCCCATGGGTCTCGTCTTGGGGATGAGTTTAAGACAAAGAGTCTTTTGCGCTTCTCCTGTGAGATGGGCCACCAGCTGCGGGGCTCTGCAGAGCGCACATGCCTGGTGAATGGGTCCTGGTCAGGAGTGCAGCCCGTGTGTGAGGGTGAGTGATTCAGCTATCCCTCCAAACTATGCCCTCCCAAGTCTTTACACCACTCGCTCATCCTGGAGTGGCTTGGGCCAGTCTGAGGGATCTCTAGACGCTTTTACTACTCATACATTTGAACCCTTCTCCCAAAAGTTTTAAGAGCATCAGCAAAAGTTATGAGTGAACCCTAGAGAAGCCCAGACTGTTCCAAGGACTTGTTACACTAGCTCTTACCATTTAAATGTTCATCACACAAAAGTGAGTTTCTAATCCAATGCTAGGCTATAACGGATGCCTTGTATGGATTCTGGAGGTGAAGGAAGGAGGCTGAGAGGCCATGAGGAGAAGCAAGCCAATCAGAAAGGACCTCTATGGGCTGAGAGTACTTCAGTTCCCACAGCTTCTACTCTGCCAGTGCCATCATGCAGAGCAGCTACAAAGCAATCTAGGGTTCTAATCTGTGTGACATTTTGGAATGAATACATCTACCTCCGGTAAGAGATAGGGATGATCCAACTGTCACCAGAGGACACCAAGAATCCTTTATCGTACCAGGCCCATCTGCAAAGTCTGCCTTAGGCAATGATAAACTTAGATGTGTTTGATAAGGATGTGCTCAAAGTTCGGAAAACAGCATCAGAATGTAGGCAGATATCCCCTTAACTAGAAGATATCCCTTTAATATAAGCCAACATCTCAGGTTTGAGGCCTCAAAAGATTATCCTGGTATATTTTTTATGTGAATAAATTTTTTTCTATATAATTTGGAATACTTGAAAAACTCTTACATTATCCCCACTGGGGACTAAATCTCCAGAAGTGTTAAGCAAGGCTCCCGGCACGAGTTCCCTACTCAAGATTATTTCTAACCTGATGTAATTGGCTCTTCTCAATCAACTAAAAACCTTACATCCCCATGGGAAATGGGAATGAATTGTAAAGAATTCACAAGCCATGAAAGAAAAGGAAGAAAAGCTTTTAAGATGTTCATAAAGACAAAATGATTTATAGACCTTTGATATTTTAATATTACATACCTGCTATACCTGTAGATTCCTGTTATCTAGGCTTTGGCTGGCAATTGGTCTTTTAACCACACTCTCATTAGCAAATGCTTCCAAGACCCTCACTCAGGAAGTTGCTTCACAATAAGTATGTCACGTGACTTAAGTTGCACTATGCAAATCTTGTATCACCTTCTCATAATTTGGATAGAATCTAAAGTCAACCAACACAATAAAAATGTGGTATTGATGGAAGTAACATGAACTACAAGCTGTCTTGCCATTACCATTAATAGCCAGAACATGAGACCTTCCTCATATTACAACAACTGGGATGGTCTTATCTAATCTCCTTTATAGTTGATTATATTATGTGTAGAGTTTGAATCCATTGTTTGTATAAATTAAATTTAAAAAAAGGCAGTTCAGTACAGTACAACTGCCATCTATCTAATACAACATCCTGGGTGGACTCCCCTAATATTAAGCAAGAAAATGTTCATAATTAGTTAAGTTACATCTTGCTGTAAATTAAGTAAGACAAAGTTGCATTTAGCAAAATAGTCACATGAACAAGATCTGAAGCAGAAGATGCATTTTCCACTTTAAACAGAGAATGAAACTTGGAAATATAGACTATCCTGAAGTCTTACCTTATAATTTACAAAGTATCTTTGCTTTTTAGTAACTACAGATAGAACCTATTTTCTTTAGTATCACAGCCCCTTCTGTCTTGTTACCAATATCACTCCAAAAAACATAGGCTGACACTGCCTTCTATCTGCATCCCACTGGTATGACAAGCAATGGATGTGTTTCTTATTATTAAATAGAAAAGAAAAAATCGCATTTTAAGTCTTACTTTATAAAATGTAATATTTAAAGTGCAATGTCTCAATGTTCAGATAGTGACATTATGGTAGAAACTCATTAATAAATATTTGCTTACAAGATAAACTCTCATCAATCAACTAGTCTATAGGTATTAAAGGTATGTAATATTAAAATATCAAAGGTCTATAAATCATTTTGTCTTTATGAACATCTTAAAAGCTTTTCTTCCTTTTCTTTCATGGCTTGTGAGTTCCTTTTACAATTCATTCCTATCTCCCATGGAGATGTAAGGTTTTTAGTTTATTGAGAAGAGCCAGTTAGGTCAGGTTAGAAATAATCTTGACTAGCCTCATTAATCAGTTAGTTGATTTATTTGGTCCTGCATTGGTGATTTAGAAAGATGTATACACAGATTATTTTTAGATAATATGATCAGATAGGAATGGCGCTATCATCCTTGGTTGATTTTGTATGTTCTGGTTTATACTATGTATAATCACTTTTTTTTGAGAGAGAGAGGGGGGCGGAGGGAGGGAGGGAGGGAAGGAGAGAGGGGGAGAAGTAGAGAGTGAGAGGGAAACTTTCTATCAGCACAATTACACAGTAGCTATGACTTTTCAGATGCTAAGCAAATGCATATTGAATGATTATTATTATTATTATTGATTAGTTACGACTACATGGGTACTGATATGAGTGCTTTGTATTTGTTTTACAAAAAAGAATCAACTCAACTCTAGCTTAGGAGTATATTCTACATGAAATAAGAATTGACAGCTTTCTTCTGCATTCTGTGAGAAATGCATCTTTCTTCATTATCAGAACTAGCTTTGAAAGTGGAACAATTAAATTTGCAAGAATATTTTCAAATATGACGACCACTGTCAGGGAGTTTCATGCTGTAGTCTCCTTACTAGTACCCAGTAGTTGTCTCATGACTTAATTGTCTCCTCTGACATTTCAGTGTAACAGGGTTGGGGTAAAAACACAATTATTCTGATAAATGTCTCAAATAAATATGACAGAATATTAAACACTGAGGCCACCATTATGGTCTGACCCAGGAGACGGCTATGCCTCTGCTGCATGCTGGCTAAGGTGCACGCAGTGGATGAGAGTCCTGCCAGGTGCACTGAGCATCATTAACCGAAGTCTCAGTGCCTGTAGGGTTCAATAAGACACTCGTGAGAGCGATGCAAAATGAAAGCCTGTGTCAATCAATTATTCATGTGTGGGTTGATTTCATAACATGTGGGAGACCACATTCCAATAGGTATATTCATTTACATTTCTGAGCTATTCTCCACATCCCAAGTGAACTCTCCTGGGGACATAACATATGGCCTTATTTTTCCATATTTCCCACAAATAAAGAATGCTATGAAGGAAGATATGCTTGGACTCTAATACCGTATAATACTTTTTAATGTTCATGATAATTCTACCTTGCTTAAAAGTATGTCAAGCTTCGAGTAGCAAAGCTTTGGGTTTTCCATGTTTTACATCATATTTTGATCAGAAATGTGAAAGCATCGTTTTAAGTTTTGTGACTAAATCACAAATAAATTTGAGGGACAGGTAAGACAACGGCTGAATTGATCCCATACAAATACTCCCACGTTCCTGTAAGGAACCCACCCTCATCGGACTCCCCAGTTTTAAGCTTCAGCCCTGGCTTACTCCCTTGTGGGCTACTCTCTCTGCTTCCTGACAGCCGTGTCCTGTGGAAACCCTGGCACCCCGACCAACGGGATGATCCTTAGCAGTGATGGGATCCTCTTCTCCAGCTCTGTCATCTATGCCTGCTGGGAAGGCTACAAGACCTCGGGCCTCATGACTCGGCACTGCACAGCCAACGGGACGTGGACAGGCACAGCCCCTGACTGTACAAGTCAGTACCTGCTCAGTTGGAGGTGGGGGTGGAGGGGCTAGAAGCCCACCAGTTGAGGGAGATAGTGGAATTTCCAAATCTATTGAATCTTTAAAAACCATTCAGGAGAAAGTATAACATGAGTTGGATGTGATGTCCTGTTTTCTTAGATGCTTTAAGATTCTGTGTCATTCATTTAGACAATGAAAGTATGGACAGTTAGGCTATATAATGAAGGAGGAACTGTGGAGAAAGGTTCAGCTTCTCTGGCTCGACACCACACAGTTTAAAAAAGAAATAAGCTACTTTATTCTTGTCCATATCTATGGGTGTATCCTGATCAGGCATGACTAGGGGTGACAGCCATACTGCCACCTATCAATAGAGCAGCAATTAACAATTCCAAACATGGCTACTTGGCAGCAGCGCAGTGGAATCTGTGCCCTGTGGCTGGTCACCTCTCAGATCCCCCACCCCCCCCACCCCCCCACCCCCCCACCCCACCCCCACCCACCCACCCCCGCTGTATCCCAGAAGAGCACTCACAGAGTTTGGTTCTTGTCATGATAATTTGCATCTTTCTGGTTCTTTCCTGCTACCTACCTCTCAGTCATCAGCTGTGGGGACCCTGGCACAGTGCCCAATGGCATCCAGTTTGGGTCAGACTTCACTTTCAACAAGACCGTGACCTATCAGTGCAACCCTGGCTACCTGATGGAGCCCCCAGTATCACCCACCATCCGCTGCACCAAAGATGGCACATGGAATCAGAGCCGGCCCCTCTGCAAAGGTGTGTGCGTGTGTGTGTGTGTGTGTGTGTGTGTGTGTGTGTGTAACCATTTGTTAGGCATTGTGGACAGGTTTAGACGTCTTTACAGGACTTTATTCACTTTGTGCTTACGAAGCTGTTTCAGCAGCCAGGAATCCCAAGAATTCTTCTCAACCCATGGTTAAATATCTGCTCAATTAGTTTTCCTGAGTCATTGCTAAAAGTTTTTATAGACAGGGAAACTGAGTCATGGGTGGCTACAGTGAATGCCTCAAGAATAGCATCCCTGAGTGGAAACGGTAAGGTCCAGGTGACTCATTGTGTCTCTGGAGCAGTGGTTCTCAATCCTAACGCTGTGACCTTTTAATCCAGTTCTTCATGTTGTGGTGACCCCCAACCATGAAATTATTTTCATTGCTACTTCATAAATGTAACTTTTCTACCATTATGAATCTTAATATAAATATCTGTGTTTTCCTATCATCTTAAGAAATCCATGTTGAAAGGATTATTTGACCCCCATTTGAGGTCTCCGCCCACAAATGGATGGTTGGATGGGACACCTTTAGGCAGTCTTGATAAATAAGCTAATTGCAGTCCTGGTACATATGTGATTGGCATGCAGGTGAGTTTATTTTCAGGAATGTAGAGACACAAGGCACCCCAGCTGGTCATCTGGTCATGACAGAATATAGGGACCTTCATGGTCAGGACTTCCCATAATCAGAAGATGAACCATCCCAGTCACTGAGTTGTCCTGTTTACTGACCTGGAATGAGACCAGAGGAGAAAGACCAGTGCTGGGAAGCTGTGGTGGTCATGCATAAACATGTGCTATTTTCCTCACCTGCTAGGAACAAATGCATAATAGTGGGAGCTGGGGCTCTGAGGAAGTCTCTGGAAAGGCAATGTCATCTGGGTCTCTGAAGGACTTAGGGACTTCTGAATTTGCTGTGAGGCTTCCTGAGTCCTTGATGCCCACAGCTCTTCTTTCCTCCCCCTCTAACAGGACATACTATTGGCTTGCCCTCATTCTTCCTGACCTAAATGTTTCATACTCTTTTATTTCGCCAGTGACTCAGCATCACACTTGCTTTGTAATGGACACCAACAACCGTGTAATGATACTCTCTAGTGGATTAGACAGGTCCAGGTCAAGGGTTCATAGTGGAAATTGCTGATACCACACTCTGGCTGCTTCTCCTGACTGTGTCCCTTTAAGTAACACCTGTCATACTCACAGTCAGTGCCAGCATCCTTCTTGATCGCCCCCCTTCCCACTCTAAGTCTTCCTGGCCTCTGCTTCACTATTCGAGCACTGTTCCCTGTTGAGTCAAAGTGTCGATCTCATTTCCACTGAGAACTTTCCCGGGACTGTCCTGGTGCACAAACACATGTTCCCCCACTCAGCCCTGACAAGTTCTTAAAAAGCATTTACTGAGCAAATGACTAAATGCACAGAAGGCTGAGTGTACGTACCAGGGCCCACTTCTACTTGCTAAGCGCATGTGCTGTCGTGTATCCCACATGAGCTTCCTCCATGAACTGACACGCATGAGCATAAATACTCGCAGTCATGTCCCCCATCTCTGCTTTCTGCCACACAAGGTGCTCTTGATTCCCACACCAGGAAGATTTCCTCCTCAGAGTGGGTTTTCACGTGTTGCTTCAGGGAACATTCTCGTTTTATTGTAATCTCTGGAGTGGGGGCGGAGCTATAAGCCATCACCACAAAATGACCCAGTGCTCCTGCTATGTCTTTGCTTCATCCCAGAAAGTGAGCACTGAACTCAGAAACTCTAATAAAAGTCTAACAAGAGTCATTCCACACTTATTATGAATTAGCTTTTAAAAAGTTGTTCATCATGTCTGGTGAGGTGGCTCAGAGCCTAAGGCAGTGCTTTCCCCTGGAAGAAGAGCCAAGTTTGCTTTCCTGCACCTACGGTAGGGCGTCCAACCTTCTGTGACTCCAGCCCCAGAGGATCCAACACCTCTGGTCTCCTCAGACACATGCACTCCCATGCACACAAAGTGTGCGCAATTTAAAAAGTCTTTAGAAAATTACTATTTATAAATGTATGAACAACTTCAGGTAAATTATATGGTATTGTTAAATACATAGAATTATAGATGTCAGGGGAAAGTCTTACTATCTGGAACATAAATCTGAAGGCTTTACCAATGTCGTGTGACCGAGGTCCCCTTAGATTTTCTTTTAATATCAAGAATAAAATGACAAGGTAAGGAACGTGAGCAGTGCAGAGGATTTGATCCCTTCTCATCCCTCCTTGCTTTGCATTTTTATTTCATTATTATCTTTATGCATTTGATCTGAGATAAGGAAGAAATAATTGGAGAACAATTCTCTCGTTATTAATAATGTTGACAGTAGTTATTTCTGTTTTAAAAGGCATTAGTGGTCAGGAGGAAGCCACGACAGTAGGCACAGTGGTCTATGTAGTGGTGGAGATGTGGCAGAGGTTGTAGTTGTGTGATCTATGGCAAGATCCAGGATAAGGGCTACAACACAAGCTGTGGTCACAGCTGTGACAAGAGCCACCAGTAATCGACGTGGTGGTGGTGGTGGTGGTGGTGGCAGTGGCGGTGGTGGTGGTGTGGGGGGACATACCCAGCCTTGTTGCCATGCCTATTGGTGTGTGACCTTTTTGTTCTTGCCAACAGCTGTCCTATGCAACCAACCTCCCCCAGTGCCAAATGGAAAGGTGGAGGGGTCTGACTTCCGATGGGGTGCCAGCATAAGCTACAGCTGTGTGGATGGCTACCAGCTCTCCCACTCAGCCATCCTGTCCTGTGAAGGGCGTGGAGTGTGGAAAGGAGAAGTCCCTCAGTGCCTGCGTAAGTCCTGTGGTGGGTGGCACATGTCCTGTGACCCTGGACACTCGAGGGGGCAGTCCCTGCAGCAGAGTGATGTGTGACTGTGGTAGCACCTGAGACCACGTGGCCAAGGCAGGTGCTACTATGAGTCTGGGATGGGTCAGAGATTCACCGGTGTGACCATTAACAAAATCTAACAAAGAGGAGACATTTGTTCAGATCCTGCCCAGCCACCTAAGTCCATGGGTTTATAAACACAAAGAATACAAAGTTACAATTTGTTTCTGCAAGCAGAAGGTTAGACAGGGCAAAGCTTATTTACAGAAGCAGAACAGGTCAGTGAAAAATTTAACCGTTAATATCCCTCAATAGTTGGAGGTCTAATTTTGCTTTACAGTTCTCTTAAGCACAGAGATTTTAAACTTTTAAACATAAGTTAGCCATCAACATAATGTTAGCTATCACAGTGCCTTTTCCTTAGGAGTGTGCAGAATCTGAAGACTCCAAAGGATCTAAACAGGTTTAATAGGTGAGCCAGGTCCAGAGATGCTGACATGGCCTGTTTCTTCTCCAGCTGTGTTCTGTGGTGATCCTGGCACTCCGGCAGAAGGACGGCTCAGTGGGAAAAGCTTCACCTATAAGTCTGAGGTCTTCATCCAGTGCAAACCCCCGTTTGTGTTAGTGGGGTCCTCCAGGAGAACCTGCCAGGCCGATGGGGTGTGGAGTGGCATTCAGCCCACGTGTATAGGTAACGTGCTACTGGCACAGCTGTGGGTGCAGGGGAGGCTGCGGAAGGAGGAGCTGTTACTACAGAGGCTCGGTTGTGACTGTCATAGATGGTGTCCCTAGGAGCCACACTCTGGGGGGATAGGCTTCCCCAGTGGAAGTGTTACAGCTCTCAGGGAGAAGGTCCCCTCTATGGAAGTATTAGAACTCTGAAGGGAAAGCTATGCTCCAATCAGATGTCAAGGGATGGATACCACACAACAAACCTCACACAAAAGATTTACTGGGAAAGACACAAGAGGGTGGCTGTCTCTGCTCCAGCAAGAAGCAACCTTGAACTGAGCAGGAGACAGGCTTATTAAGGTTGGTTGGTTTGTTTGTTTTTTGTTTTTTTTTGGTAGGGAGGGGTTTTTAGGGTGGAAACTTCCAGGTTAGGGATTGATGAGAATTCAAGCCAAGCTCAGGGAGGTGGGAGCTGAGGGATTGGTGTGGTGTGTTTGGGGGCTCAGAAATTAGTAGAATTTCAGGCTCTGGGATTGGTGGGTTTGAAGAATCAGGGATTGGTAGGTTTTCAAACTGGGAAGTAGCCTCAGCCCTTTACCCTACTACAATCCTGTGCAAGGACCTGGTCGAAGTGACCATTACCAACACAACTAAATGAAATTCAGCCTCCTACAAGCCTTGTAAACTGAGGCAGAAGCCAGCTGATAATGTTAACAGATTCTTTCCCACTTGAGCATCTCTGAACCAGCTTAGTTTACAGCTCTGACACTTGGGAAAGAGTGCTCTGAATGGCACAGTTATTGTCATGTCCTAGCAACCATACCCATTAGCAAGGAGGCAATTATTGTGAGTTAATACTGACCACCCACTTTTAATGAAACTCTAATGCAAATTTACAGTAAAGCAATTAATAGCTTGAGCCTGGGAAATTTCCTAGGAAATCATATTGCTTATACCTAAAACTAAAGATAGCATTAGAAATAATTTCCATGAAACTTTTTATTCCAAGTCTGGGAATATTTTGTGCCATTTGGGCTTTAAGTGCTTCATGCCAGAGAGCACTTAAATGTCTTCCTTCCTCAGACTTCTCAGTCGATCTAGGGGAAAAAAAATTAAAACAGTGTCTGTGTTATTCTGAATAAGCAACTCGGATCAGCAACAATGTAGCCACTTCTCCATTTATGTCTCATATGTTTCTCATTTTTAAAACTAAAGAAAAATTTATCCCCACCCCCCCAAAAAAAGCAAGGACTAACATGTAAGACCAATTGTGGTGGAAAGGAAGTAAAGCTGTGGAGTCCAAAAGATCAGAGTAGAAAATGATTAGAGAGATTTGAATATTAAGATCAAGTGTCTGTCCTCAGAGGGACTTACAGCAGGGAGTAGGGAAGAAAGGCCAATTCTCAAATAAGTGCAAATATGCAGACTAGATGTGAATATGCAAATCTACTTAAAAAATCAAAATCAAAGGTGCCCAAGGAGATAAAGGCGGCAGCCACTTACTCTAACAATTCATATAAAATATATGCATTTTGAAAACATTTTCTACATTTGCAAGATCTTTCAATAAAGGTGTTATAATTTATTTTTAATTGTCAATTGCAGATCCAGCACACACCGCCTGCCCAGACCCCGGCACTCCCCACTTCGGAATTCAGAATAGCTCTAAAGGATATGAGGTACTTCTCCTCTTGTCACCTAGCTGATGACAATCATATGTGTACATTGCTATATCCCTTCGCTTATTCATATCACAGCTTTTGCATAGATAATCCATTCATCCAGGACTTCTACACACAAGTCTGTGGACATATCTGTTAGCCTTGCGCCAACAGCTATATTAATTTTCACTGGGCAGCACACATTACTCAGTCCCTTTGGTTTAGTGACAAAAAGGATAATTATCAATTCAGGTGACTTGCTACCAACACATAAGAAAAACTCCATTTGAGGACTAGATAGAGCTAGAAAAATGACACACATTTTCAGAAAGAAAAGCCAAACCAGAAGAAATGTGTCCCAGACCCCACACCAAGCTTTGTCATGGTATCTGGTCTCTATATGATTATGTAAAGTACCTTGATTGTTGGCACAAGCAGTTCACTTCAGGGTGTCCTTCTGCTTTATTTATGATGTGAGTTACTACCACAGTTAGTGGGAAAACAATTCAAATGGAAGATGATGAATTTGATATGGCAAGCACAAGCTATCCTAAGTATGCTTCCCTCAAGTGACATCTGGCCTCTGTGACATCACTCTGACACCCCATGTTAGATGTGTTTGCTCTTTTCAAGTGAATAACATCACCAATTTAGGATGAAAGTCTTTTCCCTCGACTGCTTCATCCCTTCTCTCAGGAGCGCTGGAGTGTGTCCAGCTTTCCTTGCCCTTCCTTATCCCATCTCTTTGGTATCCCACAGAATAATTCTTACAGTAGATGAGATGATTTTAGCACAGTTTGTATTATGACCCCAGTATGGCCTCAGGCTTCAGATAAATGCCTTCTGATATTGAGTGTTCAGTTGCAGATTACTGGGACTTTGGGATATAAATGGATATCATTCTCAGTGGCTCACCTTGGAAATGAAAGCCTGATTCCTATTGGTCACCACAGTTTTCAGCATTTCTAAGCCTACCTGGGCACAACTTACAGTCACAGAGAAGGTAGAGGTAACCACATCCCTTAGATCCACATAAGATGCTAATAAAGTTGGAGACATAGCTTTAAAGACAAACAACAATGTGCTTCACTATCTTTTAAAAGATAGAGGCATGGCCTTTTATAGCTAAGGGTACACCTGGGAGAAGCTTCCTCCCCTAGGCGCTCCTTTGTCTTTTATTAGAAGGAGATGTTTATTTTTCTTGAGCTGTGTGCTGAAATACCACCTCCAGGAAGGACCCCTTCAAGTTCTGGGAGGTTCCACTTGCACTAGGCAAACTGCCTAAGTGGAGAGAGTAGTTGCAATTATCTAGTCAGCCCTGTCTCATATAGTCACAGTCCAGGTAAGGTACACACTCAGGTCCCTTACCTTATCAGGCTGAAGCTGCTGTCCTGAACAGGCTCTCTGTGATTTCTTCTGCCAGAAAATGCCAAGTCTCTCTTTCTCTTCCTACTGATGAATTCCATCAGTGTGTCACCAGGAAGTTTTGAGAGGTCATATCTGGAAGAAACCCTTCCTGCTAGGAAGGGAGCAGGGTGTTATTTCTCTCCAATTGGTACCAGTTCTTGAAAAGAACTTCAGACATATTTGTTTTTCTTAGGTTATACATTCCTATGTCTACTTTATCACATGCTCAGAGTGTACCTCCCCACCCCCAACCTATCTCTCATTCAACATGCAAGCTGGGTTTTTATGGTTTTAATTATAAATTTCCCCAAATCCTCCAGTGGGGCCAGGGATAAGGAATGGTGCACGCTAATATTCATAAGAAGACAAAGGACAGTTTAAAAATCTCTGAGCTTCAGGAAGATGAATATTAAAATCCTTGGACTCTTGATTGGCACAGAAGGAATGCTGTGTGTGTGTGTGCAGCAGGCCCCAGCAGAGCCGCCCCACAGCAAATAGCTTTCTCCTGGCAGCTGGTTCTTTCTCACACCTATGTTTATGTTCCAGGTATGAAAAGTGTACATCCTAGGTATATGCAGAGCATGATCGTATGTCATTGTCCAAGAGAACTCTGGCTTTCTAGAAATCTCCCCTGCTTAGGGTAGGAGCAGGAGAAAGAATAAGGAAGGAGCTCTAGCACTGAGTGGCCATTGACTTTGGCTCAGGGCAAGGTCCCAGAACAAGGTTCCTGTGTGGAAAGGACTATAAGGCAAACAGAGTGCTAAGGCACAAGCAAAGCCTCCAGATGAAGAGGAAGACAGATGAGGAAGATGCTCGGGTAACTGGCATGGTTCACAGATCGTGACACACTGAGTTTTGATGCATCCCAGGAACATACAAGCAGGGAGTGCTAGGAGTCCTCTAGAGTCTTACAAAAAGCAGGTCCCTGTGGTGCTGCTTGTGGTGTCAACTAATAGGCATAAATGCAAGAGGGAGACTTCAGAAATTATGGAAAGAAAGTCCACATGTGTTTGCATTTGTCGTTTGAGACAGGGGTGCAACCTATAGCCCAAGCTGACCCGAAACTCAATATGCACAATCCTCCTGTCTCAGCTTCCTGAGTTGCAGGCATTTGTCACCATGCTAAAACATATTCTATCACCACCACCCCAAATTAACTATATTGAATGTTAGATCCTGCTCCTGTTCCCTCCTCTTTGGTCCCTAGAATATAGCATATAATCTCTTTTGAGTGTGATGCTTTGCCATGCATCTAGAAGTGATGTGCTGATCCTCACAAATGCTCAGTAACAAAGGTGATGGCCACACCTCCCTTGGTACTGGGTCCTGTTCTTCCTCTGCAGCCCTGTTACTTTTCTCCTCAGGTTGGAAGCACTGTGTTCTTCAGATGTAGAAAGGGTTACCATATCCAAGGCTCCACGACACGGACCTGCCTTGCAAACCTCACATGGAGCGGGATCCAGACAGAGTGCATACGTAAGTCCCGGTTCTTCCTTCACAGACTCATTTCCAAGTGTCTACAATGAGCTCACCTCCCAGGGAAGCTGTGAAGAGAAGTGTGGCTGTTTAATTTTCATTCTCTGACTCCAAATTTGTACATCTCTCAAAATGCTCCCAAGTTCCTAGATGAGTCTGAAGAACAAGGCTGAGGACTTGGTGATGATGATAATTTTCAAACCCAAGATCTGATATATTAGAAACTACTGGGGAGCACCAGGCAGAATGAGGCAACAGATGACAGGAAACTAGGTTCTCAGGGGATATGAGGCAAATGCCAGAAACCCAAGGCAAGAAGTGATGTCAAATTTATCACCGTTGGGCAGAAGATCCCCGAGCCTTTGGCCATCCATCCTTATGTTTTTACATTCCATTTACTGGATCAAGGAATGAGCAGGAGACAGTGTGTGACCTCAGCATGGTAGTGTAGCCATAGACATTGAGCAGTAACGGATGGAGTAAGTTTTACTTTGTGATTCAATCATGAGAAAGGGCTGTAAGGAAGTTGAACTAAATGATTCATGCCACCCGCGGCGTACATTAGGCAACCCTTCCTATGGTGAGCATAAAAGTATTAGCTGAATGCTGTGGAAAGCTGTTGTGATGGCAGGCAAGGTGGGGTTTGTTGTGTGTGTGTGTGTGTGTGTGTTTTGTCAGAATCATCATTGTGCACTTATTTCAAAGCTGACATAGTTTACCTTCCTACTCAGTTATGTGGACAAGTTATGTAGGTATGTGTACACAGTCATGTAACCACACACTATGGTGTGCACATGTGTATTACGATCCTTGCTGTAGTGAAGGTATAAAGGTTGGAAATTTTCTAAAATGTGAACAATTGACAATGCTTAAAAACAACTAAATCCATAGCTGTAGTTTATTTAATGACCATTTTCCAAGGCCTTGACTGAAGACATGTGTGGATTTTATAAAACAAGATTATTTGTGGTAGCACATGAGTATTCCAACTCCATTTCTTCCCAAATTATATTTTTAAAGAAATAAGAACTTACAATTTTATAAATAAACTTCTAAAACATGTCAAAATCTAACATTCATTTAGCTATACAATATAGACGGATGTCACCTGACAAGCATATATCTTAATATACGCTGGTCCACATATGTTAGCTCATTTGTGTTATTGGTTACTAAGGATTTTAAAAATTTATTTTCACTTTTATTCATCCACATCTATGAGTATTGCTACAGGTGTGGGGTGTGCACAGAGACTAGGAGAAGGGGCCAGATCCCTGGAGCTGGGTTGCTAGGAAGTTGTGAGCCATCTGACATGAGCGTTGGCAGCAACTTCAGTCCTCTAGGAAAGTGGCAAGTGCTCCAAAACACCTAGCCATCTCTCCAGCCCCACGCTAAGAAATAATATATTATTTCTCTTGTATTATGTCTTACTATTTCTGTTTTTTAATCAAAGTTAGACTCTGTCCTATAAATTAATGTATATAATTATGCACATATATGTATATGCATACATACAGATTTATATATGTTATATATGTAATATATATATGTACATATTTCTCATATATGTAATCCTTAACTTCCTAACTTTCTATAGATATCTCCTCTATTAGTTCCTATGGACATGTGTAATGCAGTCGTTTTACAGAGAGCCCCATTGCTTTTTAATGGACTAAATGCCTTTTCAGCCCATGCCTGTCGGCAGCCAGAGACCCCAGCGCATGCAGATGTGAGAGCCATCGACCTTCCAGCTTTTGGCTACACTTTAGTCTACACCTGCCATCCTGGATTTTTCCTTGCTGGTGGATCTGAACATAGGACGTGTAAAGCTGATATGAAATGGACAGGAAAGTCACCTGTTTGTAAAAGTAAGTCCCTGGTCCAGGTGTGAAGAGCTGCCCCTGTGGTCAGGCTAGTGTGCAGGTCAAGAGACCCTCAAGAGACGTTGTGATGGAACAACAGTGACCTGCTGTCCATGCTTCACAGTGTCTGGGCTCTGTGTGTTTGGATGTGTGCACAGTAAGTGTCTAAAACAAGGATCAGGATTAAACAGATGAGTAGACTTTGTTACTAACTGAACTGCAAGCTACAAAGAAATGGTTTTTAGATGATGAAAAACATTGAGTTAAAAAGCAAAATATGTTATAATATCAGAAAACACTTTGTTTTAAAATGAGATGAGTCAGTCAATGCCATCAACAGTCTGGGCATATGCAAAACATCCTGTATTATTTTTTAAGACCACAATGAGTTGGGTGGCGAGACTCCCATTTTTGTATTATTGATATTGATTCTACTATTGAAAATTGCAGATGCAGTTAGCATGGAAACAGTGCTTTAAACACTCACAGATGCACATGTTTACTAAGGGGAGTCTTAGTTGCAGCTGATGAGAAAAGCCACCAGTGTCTGACCCAGAACACCCTGTATGACAATCCCTGGGGAATGGGTGCAGACATGTCAGAGTACCAAGGTACCCAACTTCACCTTGAATTCCCTGGAGCACATTGTTTGACAGGTCTAACTTAGAGTCTCATTCATTACCACTATTAGAGGAGAAGAAACATTTAGAAAATAACTTGAAGTTTAATATAATGCTATAGAAACTGAGGGCTTAGAAATCTAACTTTAACCAGATTCAGCAATGTACGGGGAGACAGTGTTGTCATTCTTTAATATTAACTTATAAATCTGCAGGTTTGGCGGGATCAGGTAATGAGGGATTGTGACATTTTCCTAACTTGGGATAGTTCCTGCTGGTGGAGGCGAGGTCCACTCAGAAGCTCTCAGGAAGGCCCCCTTGGCCACCCTCATTTGCAAGGCTCTCTGTTGTAGCACCTTTAGTGTGAACCTCCATGCTAGAGGCATGAACACGGGGCTAACCACTGAGCTCAGCATTTCTACAAACACAAGGAGATCGTGCTGGGTACACCTGGGTCTGAAGTGTTTATGCATACAATACTTACATTTTGTACATTTTTAAGAATCCAGAGAAAGGAGAGTTGCTTCAGTTTGACATTTTTTTTTCAACCTGATTCCCCCCCCCCCAAAATAAATGTTTTTGCAAATGATAATTTGTCTTTTTACTTGTAGGTAAAGGAGTGAGAGAAGTTAATGAAACAGTTACTAAAACTCCAGGTTTGTATACCAGAAGAGTTCTAGCTTTCAATCAAACTCATTTGTTCTCAGTCCTGCACAGTGAAATGATTTTTAGAATTTAAATTTCTCAATCTGTTGGTCCACCGTAAAGCACCACACCTGCACACATCTCTATCCATGACTCTAACAGCTTATTAGTAGAATGTCACCACCACCACAGAAGCCTTTGGTGTGACCACAGGGCTTCATTAGAAGACAGACTGGGCATTTTGAGCCCACATGTGATATGATGGAGAGCCTTATAAATCGGGTTGCAATCCCCCTCCTCGAGGGAGTTAACACACATAAGGCATTTGACAGCTTGAAGGTTGTTATTTGAGCAGTTCAAATGTGGAGCCCTATTTTTTCCAGTATCTCCATAACTCAGGTATCCTCTGTCTTCCAGAATGAAAGTTATAGCCTGCCATCCTATATGGTGCCTTGCTAAATGAGTCACATGTAGAATCCAAATTGATGCCATGCTGTTCCTGGGGGAACGTATCACAGTTGGAAACCATCTGCATACAGGATCTGTGTTAGAAATTTAAATGTGCTTTGAATGAACAAAATGTATCCCCAAGTTTTGTTTTTTAAGTCATGTTTGACTTTGCTGTTAACCAGAAATAGTAAAACTTTGTAAATATACAAAATGACTTGACTAGTGTTTTTGCATATTCAGATTTAACCCTAGTTTCTTGGATATAAAATTTGATTTCAGAATCTACCTGGAAGGCTGTGTGTTAAGACTGATAGTTCAAAAAATGCTACCTACTCCTTTAAATCTCAGATGAGGAAAATACCTACCAGTGGGAGTAGGGGGTCTCTCTCTGCTCTACACAGGAGAAATAAAAATATACTTTGATCTTTTGAGTTACTTTAAGTATAACTTATAAATCAATGACAAAGCCAGCACTGTGCAAGGCAACACTTACTTCTGGGGAACTAAACATAATATGCTTTTGTCATTGTAGACTTTCACCCTGATTTCTATTTGCCAACTTTGTGTTGTAGATGTTGAAATAGCTATAAGCACCTTTATGGGTACAAAAGTTAACATCAATGGGCCTTTTATCCCTCGCTCTAAAGGGGAGTGCTAATTAAACCAATTTTGGGCCATGGTATAATATACTACAGTTTAGCAACCTAATCCTTGACTTATTCTTGCACAAGGCCAGCAGTGAAATAGTGGAATGAGAAGGAGCCCAAGTGAAGGCATTTCTTTCAAGATTAATGATCATAGTTCAACTCAGAAATTGAGATATGGTCCAAGCCCCTGGTTCTTCTTAATTCTACACAGCCAGGCTGTCCTGTCAAAGTAATGCAACCACAGTGGTAGCTCGGGGGCAATAGTTGGATCATACACATCAATGTCTTCAGCCAAGCATACAGATTCTAAGGAGTAAATGGTTACTTTAGAGACAATTTAAGTACAATAAAGTAAGGTACTTTATGTGTTTTAGTTAAAATGAGTTTTCTTAAGGCCATTTATAAATAGAAATGTTTAATATTGGTTATTTACAAGTATCTTAAATACTTGTGCTGATACACATCAGATTTTTACTAATTTAACTTTATGCCATTCTTATCTTTATCAATAAGTTGGGTATACCCAAGTCACAGGGAGCTGTCAGATTGGATTGTTCCATGATGATTAATTTGCTAGTCTTGTTTCTGTAGACTTGGATGGTCTAGTGAGATAGGAAGATGTTCAGTGAGAGTGAAAGGGAAAGCATGGATGTAGGCATTGTGTGCCTGTACCATCACCATCATCCATCAGTAGACATCTGTGTGTCTACAGCATCACCATCATTTATCAAATAGGTGCCTGTGACATCACCATCAGCCACAGTAGCATCTGTGTGTCTGTAACATCACCAATGTCTGTCACATAGGTGTTTGTGTGCCTATTATGTCATCACCATTTGTCACATCATTAGATTTGCTAAAGGTGATATGTTTACAGAGAAATAAATATTTCTCACCACAACTCTAACATTGTGGAAACCCATGCTTCCTACAGTTGACTTTATCTAATTAAGTAATAGAGATATGTTGTGAGGCAGAGAGCACCAAGAGTCTTGGTACTAACATGGTTGGGAATTTACAGGGTATTGTGCTGTTCAGTTTTATATTAATATTATCAGAAAGACAGGAATTTAAACATTACCATTGCCAGGGAGATGTAAAACCCCAAATTTAATATGCATAATAGCCATTAAAGAAACCTAAGAAAATATCCCAATTACATTTATGCATATCCCCATGGCAGAGGAATTTTATATTAAAAACAGACTGACTCCCTGTCCCTTTTGTGTCTGTATTTAAGCAACATATAGAAAGGGGCCAGCTGAAATTTTCATGCTGCCTTTCAAATGAACATTAGACAATTTTTTCCCATAGAAATTAGCATAGGGTAGAAGCTATGGGTATACACCTCTTCTCAAGGCAGGAGTCATCAAATATTGTTAAGTGTCAATTTGTGGGGAGTGGGGGTTCCTGACAGACTGCTAGTGTCATTTCCCCCAGATTTTCCATGGCTGCCAGAGTAAATCTGCAGGGAAATGATAGTTACTTCCCATCTACAGGGAAGGGTAGTCAGGGGTCAGGCGAGAGCATCTCTTACCGGCTAAAATGGCTAAAACTAATGCACTACTGGGAGAACCAATTCACTGATCCGTCTGTATCTGGCATACCCGTGCTTCTTAATAACTTCCCAAAGAGCAGTGTGAGCCTCCCCAACTGCCACGTCCCTGGTCTTCCTGTTCTTTTGCTGTACTGTGCACACTCAGAGCACAGTAGTCAAGGTCACCCTGGGTTTTACATGGTCCTTAGCTGTGCTTCTTCCCCAGGAAGTCTTGGGTCTTCTTGCATTAAAAAAAAAAAAAAATGTCTAGATTGCATGCCTGTGCCCGTCTTAATGCCGATCTTTCCCTATTTCCACCAACAGTTCCTTCTGATGTATTTTTCATCAACTCAGTATGGAAAGGATATTATGAATATCTAGGAAAGAGACAGCCTGCGACTCTCACTGTGGACTGGTTCAATGCAGCGAGCAGCAAGGTCAATGCGACCTTCACTGCCGCCTCACAGGTGCAGTTGGAGCTGACAGGTAGGTGAGAGGACCTCACAGCACATTTTTCTTACTAAGGTGGTGTGGGATTTGCCTACATTGAACACTATTGCAGTTCTAAATGCCCCTGGTCTGTTCCTGTTTTTCTTTCCAAGGATTATAGAGCTAATAGAGAAATGGGACATCATTTTCTTTCTCAAAATTACAACTATGAAATATTAAATTACAAATCCCCCATTTATAATCTACAACTTAATGGCTCTAGATTAAGTTGTTTGGGTGTCTTATTTCTTGACTGGCATGTCCCTTATGAGTTTTGTCACCCAAAGGTTGATATAAGACATGAATGACACAGGAGGCTCTAACTTAAGTGTCAGACCTACTTCAAGCACCTGCAGGCAGCAGTATTGTTTTTATTTTTACATGGATGCTGTGATGTAAGAACTTTATGCCATGTCCTTTGAAGACAAAAGGAAAGAGCAAGAAAGATAAGTAAAGAGAGACTCGGTCCCATATTCAGTCCGAGGAAGAATCAAATAACTTTCACAAGTGCCCTGGTGGGCAATAGGAAGAGCCAAGCTTTGTGCTAAACCATCTAACCCCAGCGTAGATCAGTAACCAATAAGGATAGTCAAATCATGTGCACATCTGCTGTAATTTTGTATAGATGAGGATCTGATATGTTGCCACTGATAACCCAGAAATCAGGACGTAGACCAGGCTAGCCTCAAACTTGCAGGGAACTTCTTACCGGTCTACTCTGTGCTGAGACTAAGGATTTGAGCCGCCATGCCTACATTGCAGAATAATTTTTGCTACCCACTTCTTATAAAGACGTATTTTGTCTCTGGTCAACTTTGTAAAGCTTAAACTTGTTTTGAATGACTCAATGCTATGAGTAGAAATGTCCAACCCATCTTAGTGAGCAAATTATTTATATTGAATTTCTAAAAATACATCATTAATAAAAGAGACTAAGGAGTTTTGGATTTTTTTTTTCTGAGACAGGGTCTCTCTCTATCACAGACTCTGTAGACCAGGCCTCTGCCTCCCTTCTGCTGTGAGTCCACCATTATACCAAACCCATATGAAATTTTTAAGTATTTAAATTCCTTAGTCTTACTCTTCATAGAATTGGGAATTTGGTATCTTTTTTCTTCAGTGAAGTTCTCCGGTATAGGCCTGGCATGCTGGTTCAGTGGGTAAAGCTTTTACTGCTCAGCATAAGGACCTGACTTCAGTTCCCTAGCACTCGTGAAAAAAGTCTCTGTGTGGTGGCATATGCATTAACCCTAACACCAGCAGTCACAGGTAGGAGGATCCCAGGGCTTTTCCAGAAAGCATTCACACTAGACAAATAAGTGGGCTCCAGGTTCAATGATGAACTCTGTCTCAGCATCAAGTTGAAGAATAACAGAGGAAGATATCTGACATTAACTTCTAGCTTACATTTATGAATGGACAAGTAAGCTCTCCTGCACATGCACATGCACACATTGGGGGGGGGGAGTATGGAGGGAAGGGGAGAGGTGGAAGGGAGAATATAACCCAACAGCATATAAACCCTTTATCTCTATGGACTAGTGTTGGGAATTCAATGGTCTGGACCTGAGAGGGGTTTAAATCCAGGGATACTCAGGCTTCCCACTGTGGGGTATCTAAAGGGGAATAGCCAGAGGCAGGAATGAAATAATATCTATGGGGAACTTGCTGGATATATGACATTTCCCATTCTTGTTGCTTTTTTTAAACATAAAAAAAATGTCATGAAGATAGATTTATTATCTCTCTCTGCAGCTTGTAGCTAAGTTCAAAGGTTTGGAAGTTAAATGCATGAAAAAAAAACATCACAGCATTGTATATGGTAGGAAGTGCACTGCCCAGAGCTAGGCTCAGACAGTCTCTTGTCCACTGGCAGAGCATCCCTCCCGCTTGGGTGTCTGTGGGTGGAACTTAGTCATAGGATGCTAAGATTCGCTTCTCTGGGGAACTGATCTTGAATTTGTCCATTTACTATGCCACGTTATGCATTTTGCCTCCTAGACCTGCATCCTTTCTACCTGTGGGATGTGACAGGTTCAGTACTCTTTGCTTAGTGTCTATGGTTGTCTATTCCTCCTTTGGTGAGGCCCTTATTGAGGGGGCAAGGCATTTTCATCAACATCTTTCTGGGCAGCACCACAGCTATCTCTGTGCAGATGTAGCTCACAGGTACAGATATTTTGTACCCTCTGCCTGTCTGTGTGTGTGACCGCTATAAATGCCCCCACTGTGATGCTTTCCTATGAACAGGGCAAGCCATCTCGAGAAGGAGCTGAGTTTTGAACTAGAGTTTTGGTCTGTTTTCGCTATACACCCCTGTCTTTAGAAACAAATACAATATAAATGAAAATGATGGCTCTGTGCATCTGCAGGTTTGAGTTCATATTATTTTTTTTTATTGGAGAGTGGTGTTGAGTTTAGTTCAATGGGTTATATCTGCTTAAGAAGGATTCTTTCAAGGACTTGAATAAGAAATGGTTCCCCCAACCCTCACAGTGGTAAAGATACTGAGGCTCGATCTTCAAAATAAAACTTGTATTTAAATGTTCTGTTGCCTATGTCATGATGCCCTACTATGCCTGCTCCTTATCGGATGGGTTAATGGCTGAGTCATTGACTCTTGACTCCCACAGGGTAGGGCTGACAACTGTACCATTTTTTTTCAGGGGTCTACAAGAAGGAAGAGGCCCACCTGCTTCTGAAAGCCTTTCATATTAAAGGCCCAGCAGATATTTTTGTAAGCAAGTTTGAAAATGACAACTGGGGACTCGATGGTTACGTAAGTAGTTTCATAAAAATTTTCACATGGTCCTCTCACTTTCAGGTCTGTGCAGAGGAGTTCATGATCCACTGAGACTTGTGGGCAGGGCAAACACTGTCTATCCCTCAAAAACTCAGAAGGTACCCCCAAAGCATGGGCGCTGTACCACATTACTTGATAGAGGCAACCACCAAATCTCTGAGATAAATAAGTTGGCCCAGAGTTAAGGGATTCTTGCTGCTGAAGACAAACAGGTTCTTCAGTCTAAGTTAGGCTCTGCTAATCCACAACCCTCACACCTAGAAAATGCTCTGAAGGTTCCAAAATCGGGATCAATGAACAGAAAAAGCTAGCTCTTTCCACTTAGTGCCTTTCTCTGCGAGTTAGCCATCTCCTGTGGCTTAAGTAGCTGACTAGGTTTCACAGCCTCACATGATATTCTCTGGGACGGAGCTCATCAAATTGAATTCACAGAGTATGGTTGGTGTGCTGGGACCCTTTAGAATGGATGATAATGCCAGGATTAAGCTAGCATCATGACGCTCCCTATATTACTTGACCTTTAACTCTGTACTGATTATCAGTTTACTTATATCATGAGAAGGAGATAGGGAAAATTCCACTCTGGGCATGCAATATCTAAATCTTAGTGTTAACGGTTTTCTTTAGATGACTGAGTTTTCTCCTTCTCCTCCTCCTGCCTTGCCCCATTTCCCTGCATACTAGGTATCCTCAGGACTTGAGAGAGGAGGATTCTCCTTTCAGGGTGATATACATGGAAAAGATTTCGGGAAGTTCAAGCTGGAAAGACAAGGTAAACTTACCTATTTTTTTGTTTGTTTATTTGTATAAGGCAAAGGTTAATTGGGGTCTATAATAATCCTGCTGAAAAGAGATGACTAGAATAGAGATCCAGCAGGGGGTTTAAAGCAGTATTTTTATTAATTCTTGGAGAATTTCATACAATGTATAATGTTCATCCCTTCTCTGCTAAACCCTCCCTGATCTACCCTGACCTCCCTACCTACCCAACTTGAAAATGACTCACTGGGTTAGATTAGAAATACTGCTTGCTTTGTGAGTTCTGAGTGCTACTCCAATGGAGGCCATTATTCTTGTCTACCAAGAAGATGATAGAGACATTTTCAAAATGAGATGAGCACCATTTTTTTTTGTCCTGAAGAGCATAGATGACTTTCCATGCTTGCACACTGTCAGTACCACATGGAATTTTGTGGTGAAGAGTGCTGCTGTGTTTTCTTTGATCCCAGAGATGCATATATAGGAGTGTGGACTGGAGTGTCTGGCACTGATGGCACATTCAGAAGACTGCTACCCAGATATTCAGGGAGTAAAGGAAAGTGCTCACCTACCTATAAAATAACCAAAAATAATTGGTAAGGGAAAGCAATTATGAAATATTTTCTTCCTACCATCCCAAATTCAGTCTCCTGATTAAATCAGTGTCAGCAGAGTCTGAGGGCTGAGACAATCTTTCAAATTGGGATAAAATATCCGGTGTGAAGGAATAGAATAAATATATTAGACTAAGACTAACCATGGCAATAGTCTAGATTCAAACACCAAGGGCACAAATCCAAGCCATGTAATATAAGACAGCTGATATATAAACTGTATTCTGGCCACACCAGAGTATAATAAATAGTCATATAATTCAGGTAGCATTTGCTAGACTAGTTGAAAAGAGTTTGGGTTATTGCATAAACATGAATCTGATTCCCTGAATCACAAAGCAACCAGGTTATAAATCCACACACTGGAGGACATGACGATAGGGATTATATTCCTATATGTGGACAGTATACTCATCTCATTGTATAACACATTACATAAAAGCCTCAAAGAAATCTACCCCTCCCTCCTTCGCCTTCCCTGCGTTCAGTTTACCACCCTCTGGCAGTGGTCACATATGCCAGTGAGCTGCTCCAGGGACCATAGGGATGTCAGGGTTTACCCATACAGTAGATGCCAAGAACTATCATTGAATAGAGCACATCTTTCTTCTTTATATTATCCCATTCTTTGTAACAGAACAAAATAACAGCTTGTGCTAACAAGAAATCTTAATTCTCCCGAGATGATGATGACCATACTGTCAGAAAAAAAAAATTTCCTTTAGAAAATAATTTGGATCCCAAGTGAGTCTCCCTGTCAGCTAATTAGAAATGCCAATGTTTTAGTGATACCCCAGTGACCATAATTCATTCACGAATGCTAGATGAAACAGTTTTATATATATAGATGAAAATAACAACCTCCTAAATGTCTCCAGTCAATAGATAAACCAAATAAAAGTGATTATGGTTGAATGGATACTGAAGTCCAGTTAATCTGAAAGATAGCTCTAATGTGGAAACATCTACAAGAAACTTAGTGTAAATTGGTTTCAACAGGAAAAATGTGATCTTCTAATACACACAAAATAAGAAAAAAATCTATAAACATGATAAATTTGAGAATTTGTATCTAGAATACAAAAAAAGACTCCTGGCCTCCATATCACAGAAGCTGATGACCAAGCCAACAATACACAAAAGGGGTTGAGTACAAGTTTCCCAGATTTTATACAAACTGACAACAATGACACAAAAGATGTTGGACAATGTGTTAGTTTCTTTTTATGTTACTGGAATAAAATTTTCTGACAGATACAGCTTAAGGGAAAAAGGCTTTCTAGCTCACAGTTCAAATTACAGTTCATCATGACTGGGTAAAGCAGGTGTGTGATCCCATTCAGAAAACAGAGAATAGTGAATTCCCCTTTTCTACCTACACAGTTCAAGATCTGAACCATAGAATGGTACCACCCATGGTGAGTGACTTTTCCTATGTCAATAATGCAATCAGGATAATTCCCCAGAGCCTTATCTGACAGATGGTTATATACATCATCAACCTGACAATTGAGATGACCCATCCCAGACAAGATAAGTCAATGGAGAAATAGAAATCAAGGCTGCACCTAGATGTCACTTTGTAGGCACTATTATAGCTAGAATAGAAAATTGAAAGTTTTGACCAAGAGGCAGAGAGATTGGAGTTCAGACTCTGTTGGTAGGATGTTCAGGAGTACAACTTCTCTGAAAGCAACATGTAGCTCACCCAAATTAGACATAGAGTGACAGAGACAGGGAATTGTGCCCCTGCTTGTCCTGCCATGAGAACTGGAAGCATGTTCTTACACATGTACCCCGGAAGCTTCAGGCATGTTCTTACACATGTATCCCGGAAGCTTCAGGCATGTTCTTATCACCGCTCAAGAGGAAAATTCAAAATTCCATCAACTGAGGAGTCAGAGAAATATGGTACATACATTGATACAATGCCATATCAGTCAGTATTAGGAAAACAATAAAATACTGATGGTTGATTCACTAGAGATGACTTGTAAGCCATGAGGCTAAATGAAAATTCTAGAGGAATCCATTTGTAAACCATTCTCAGGAAAGAAAAATCTACTGAGAGAAAGTTTGATGAGCAATCTTCAGAAAAGCATACTGGGTTGCTTCACCATGGGATAGAAACCCAGATTCTTCTGTTCATCTCTAAGACAATATTATAGACACTTTTCTTCCTAAGCAGTATACAACTTCAAATTCTTTTTGTCTTCCAGATCCTTCCAACTCTGATGCAGATTCTTCAAATCACTACCAGGGCACCAGCAGTGGCTCGGTGGCAGCTGCAATTCTCGTTCCCTTCTTCGCTCTAATTCTATCAGGGTTTGCATTTTACCTCTACAAACACAGGTACTGCAGGGCTGTGAGTCGCATGCACACGTCCGGGGCGTGCTGCATTGGTATGAGCAATGGCATGCTTGAACTCACATGCACATAGGTTTTATAGAGCTGAGCAGTTGGCACAGAGAGTGGGTGGGAGTGCTGCCTTATGTGTGGGTGTGCACACTCCAGGCTTCCTAGGGAGGGTTTTTATTTTGTTCTGTTTCCCTGTGTTTGGCTTCATTGATTTTGTTAGCAGGGCACATCCAAGTAATAAGCTCTAAAGGGATGAATTCAAAGGAAAAGTATATACTTGTACTGCTAACCAGCCATGGGAGAGGTTGTGTCCTTCCAGCAGGAGAGAAAGATTAATAATAAAAAAAAAAAAAAAGGTTTCCATGCTGTGACTCTTTCAACTCTATGAATCAAAGAACTATCTATCTATATAGGTATAGATATATATGGCTTTTTTCCTTCAGCAAATTAGAAAGTTTTTTTTAAATATTTATTACTATATCCAAGTACACTGTAGCTGTCTTCAGACACTCCAGAAGAGGGCATCAGATCTCATTATGGATGGCTGTGAGCCACCATGTGACTGTTGGGATTTGAACTCATACCTTCGAAAGAGCAGTCAGTGTTCTTAACTACTGAGCCATCTCTCCTGCCCCAAAAAGAAAGTTAATATGTCTGAGCAGATATCTGATCCCCATCCCTTAGAAGGATACATTGACCTCTATTGACTTGAAAATCCATTTTAATGAGAAGATGTCAAAACTTAGGGTATTTGATCAAACTGGAATAAATGGGTTCCTTTCTTTGGGGTTAATATGCATGCACACACTTTAAAAAAATGAAGCACTGTAGGCAGGCTAGGGACGGACTCTAGTGTAAGATGCACAAGACCCTAGGGCCTATCCCACTGCATACCTGTAATCCCAGCATCGGGGAGGTGAAGAAAGGTAGACCAGCCATTTGGTGTCATCTTCAACTACACAGAGAGTTTAGTTCTAGCCTAGGCCAAAAGAGACCCTGTCTGAAATGAACACCGACTGTGGACGATTCAGTTTGTGTGCTTTTTCTACATGGATAATATATTTCTTGGAAAACTTGCTATTTGCCAAATCATCCCAAAATTGTACATGAGATTTTAAAGATTTTAAAGGGTCACTACTTTATGACCCTAGACATGATGTTTCTTAAGTATAGCACGTGTTTGCTTATGTAACACACACATTTCTACTTAGTCATTATTAGACAAACAAAACTGAAGTGAAGATATTTTGTAAAAAAATATTCAATAAACTTTTTTAAATGTATACTGCCTTATACATAAGAAAACATGGTCTCCCAAGACTATGCAGTTCATAGCTTTGTTTTTTCTTGTCTATGGCTATCAGTGTTCTAAGTTTACAAACACAACCATAGGAAAGAAATGGCTTCTTTCTGCACACCTTGGTCCTAGGGAATGAAGAAGGAACATGCATGGAAAAGCTGGACTAGTCAGCCATGCATAGCAGGAACAGCACCAACCACCCAACAACCCAGAACCTCAGTACATTCACCATAGGAGGCAGGGTGGGTTTGTCTTGGTTGGAGGTTTCTATGAGGGAGAAGTATCAGGTTGCAGTCACCCTGGAGGAGGAAGCTGCTAATTTTAGCACACACTGTCAACATCACACTTGGACCAAAAGAAGGCTTTGCCATCCCTCTAAGCATTACCCTTTTGTGGAAGTTATGTGGAAGGCTTACCATGGTATGGTAAAGTCCTTGGGTCCTTGATATGGCTGTACCTGTGTCAAACAATAAACATTTACAAAAAGGCTTCCTTTGCTACCCATAGACCTATAACTATGTTTTTATCAATTATTTTGAAGAAAACAGTACCCTAGGCAACAGGTCGTGGAGACTTTGCCTCTCTTAATGGTGATGTTGTTGTAGCTGCCATGTGTCCTGCATCATGGCAAGAAGCACTTTCCTTTTAAAGAGGCAGGAATTAAAATCTTTCTTAGAGTTCCTTCTGTGTTGACAGCAGCAGCAGGAATTCATAATCCCTGAAAATTCATTTCATGTCCTCACTATAAGGACAGGTCTTAGCTGTTGGAAAGGCTTTCTTAGCTTTTGGCCCTGTCAGATATGTTGCAAGCCTCTGGTTCTCTTTGAGCCCTAAGATGAGCTGGACCACATGTGTATCAGGCCCCAGGCTTTCTTAGAGAGGCTAACACCTCTTTGGGTCAGAATCAATTGTCCTTGACAATGACAATATTTTATAAGCATCTCATGAGTTAAATGACTCATGGTTCTATCTGAAGTATGCATCGGGATGCCATAGGTTTATTCAGAACATTACACCATGTGTCTTTAAACCCAGGAGCTTCCTAGCAAGTCTCAGTGGTCAGGTCAGGTACTTCCATGAAGGGATGTGGAGTCTGTGCTTCCAGACCGAGACACCAGCTAGACACAAGCTATCAATGAACTGCTGCCTTGTCCAGTGAGTAGAGTCTTCAGTGTCACTGTGATGGATCCTCCTCTCCGCACTCAATTCATACAAGCTGAGAGGGCTGCATAGTGAATATAGAGAGAAGCCATGTTTTCCTCACAGGCTTGCTGGGGAAACTAGAGCCATTGGGATGAGCAGATCCAGAGAATCCATTATCTCTCTACACCCAGCCACATAAGAAAGACAAGTACTTTTAAAAAAGGATGTGAGAACCAGAGTCCCAGTCCTTCACTGGGTGACTTTTGAGTCCTTGATTGGAACACTAAGTATTTTGGGTTCTCTGCCCCATATTTCAACTCCAAAAGACATTTCTTAATGATGTGACCAGGCATTGCTGAGCAGAGTCCCCACAGGTTGGAGTCCCTTTCCCTCATTCATCCACACGAAGAAGAGGTTCTCCAGATATAGAGACCACACCCAAACATTAGGCAGTGCCAAGGGAATCCTGCTGAAGAAGGAGAGAGGAAGGGTGGTAGGGGACAAAAGGGTCAAGGACACCTAAGGAAAACCTACAGAATCAGCGAGTCTGGACTCACAGAGACTGAAGCGACAGTGAGCCTGCATGGGTCTAGCCTAGGCTCTCTGTATATGTTCCAGTTGTGTAGCTTGGTGTTTTTATAAAACTCCCAACAGAAGGATAAGGGGCTGTTTCTGACACCTTTTCCTCCTACTGGATTGCCTTATCCAGTCTTAATATGAGGAGTGGTGCTGAGTCTTATTTCAACTTGAAATGTCATGTTTGAATGTTATCCCTAGAGGCCTGCCCTATTTTGAAGAGAAAGTGAGAGAAAAGACTGAGAGGAGAGGAGGGGGGAGTCTGAAGACAGGATGTAATATATGAGAGAAGAAATTTAATAAAAAGTCAACCAAAGAAGCAAAAGAAGAAAAGAAAAAGAGGAGGAGGAGAAAGACGAGGAGGAGGAAGTGTAGGTAGTTCTCAGTCAGAGCCCACGGTCCTGATGCAACCTCCCTCACTGAGATAGGTCTCTTGTGTGGTGTGTTTTGGGGTATATGGGTATTACATGTACATTTTGTAAAGTTTATGTACCAGTATGCATCCAGGCGCACATACACGTGTGTATCGCTGTGTACCCCTGGGGTCTACAATGGGTCTCTTCTTTGTAGCTCTTCGCTTCATTTTTAAAGACACAATAGCTCACTTAACCCATAGTTCATCCATTGGGCTAGAATTACCACAAGCCAGTAGCCCCAGGAATCTGCCTGTCTTTGTATCATTTGCACAGGGATTACAGATATGTGCTACTGCATCTGGACTTTTATGTGAGGATTTGAACTCAGGTCCCTATCCTTGAGAGCAAGTACCTTACTGATGAAGTCATCTGCTTATTCCCACATTTCCGTCTTTTTACTCTAAAACCTTTCTTTTAAGATGGGTTGTGAATAGAGGGTTTCCTTTACCAATAGAAACATTTTAATAAACAGGCTCTTTAAAATATATACCCCTTGTGTTTTATATGTTTGCCTGTGTGTACAGTGCCCATGGGGGCTAGCAGAGGGTAATGAATCTCTTGGCACTAAAGTTACAAGCAGTTGTGAGGTTGTAGATTCTGAGAACAAAACCTGGATCCTCAGAAGCACACATACACATGAAAGCTGAACAACACTCTATTCAATGATACCCCAGTCAAGAAGACACAACATATCCAAACTTATGGAACACAACAAAAGCAGTCCTAAGAGGAAAACTCATAGCTCTAAGTGCCTCCAAAAATAAACAGGAGAGAGCATATATTAGCTGCCTCACAGCACATCTGAAAGCTAAAAATTGGAAAAAAGTAAACAAACCCAGGAGGAGTAGACATCAGGAAATAAAATCAACAGGATAGAAAACTCTTGGCCAGGACACAGAGACAGTATCCAAATTAACAAAATCAGAAATGAAAAGGGAGACATAACAGAAACTGAGGAAATTCAAAAAATCATCAGATCCTACTTCAAAAGCCTATACTCAACAAAACTGGAAAATCTAGATGAAATGAACAATTTTCTAGATACAATACCAGGTTCCAAAGTTAAATCAGGATCAGATAAACTACTTAAACAATTCTAAAACACCTAATAAAATAGAAGTCATTAATAGTCTCCCAACCAAAAAAAGCCCAGGTCCAGATGGATTTAGTACAGAGTTTTATCAGACCTTCAAAGATCTAATGTCAATACTCTTCAAACTATTCCACAAAATAGAAATAGAAGGAACACTAACCAATTCATTCTATGAAGCCACAATTAAGCTTATACCTAAACCACACAAAGACGCAACAAAGAAGAATTTCTGGCCAATTTCCCTTGCAAATATTGATACAAAAATACTCAATAAAATTCTCACAAACCAAATACAAGAACACATCAAAATGATCATGCATCCTGATCAAGTAGGCTTCATCTCAGGGATGCAGAAATGGTTCAATATACAGAAATTCATCAACATAACCCACTATATAAACAAACTCAAAGGGAAAAAATGCATGATCATTTCGCTCAATGCTGAGAAAACTTTTGACAAAATCCAACACCCCTTCATTATAAAAGTCTTGGAAAGATCAGGAATTCAAGGCCCATAAACATAATAAAAGCAATATACAGCAAACCAGGAACCAACATCAAACTAAATGAAGAGAAACTTGAAGCAATCACACTAAAATCAGGTTCTAGACAAGCCTGCCTACTCTCTCCCTACCTATTCAATAAAGTACTTGAAGGCCTAGCCAGAGCAATTGGACAACAAAAGGAAATCAAAGGGTTATAAATTGGAGAGGAAGAAGTCAAAATGTCACTATTTGCAGATGATATGATAATATACGTAAGTGACCCCAAAAATTCCACCAGAGAACTCCTAAACCTGATTACCAACATCAGCAAAGTAGCTGGATACAGAATTAACTCAAACAAATCAGTGACCTTCCTCTACTCAAAGAATAAACAGGCTAAGAGAGAAACTAGAGAAATAACACCCTTCACAATAGTCACAAATAATATTACATACCTTTGACTTTAACTAAACAAGTAAAAGGTCTATATGACAAGAACGTCAAGTCTCTGAACAAAGAAATTGAAGAAGATCTCAGAAGATGGAAAGATATCCCATGCTCATCGATTGGCAGGATTAATATAGTAAAAATGGTCATCTTGCCAAAAGCAATCTACAGATTCAATGCAATCCCCATCAAAATTCCAACTCAATTCTTCAGAGAGTTAGAAAGACCAACTTGCAAATTCATTCAGAATAACAGAAAACCCAGAATTATTCTCAACAATGAAAGAACTTCTCAGGGAATCATCATCCCTGACCTCAAGCTATACTAAAGAGCAATAGTGATAAAAAAAAAATTGCATGGCATTGCTGTAGAGGCAGGCAGGAAGATCAATGGAATAGAATTGAAGACCCAGAAATGAACCCACACACCTATGGTCACTTGATCTTTGACCAAGGAGCTAAAACCATCCAGTGGAAAAAGGACAGCATTTTTATCAAATGGTACTGGTTCAACTGGCTGTCAACATGTAGAAGAATGCAAGTCAATGCATTATCTCCTTGTACAAAGCTGAAGTCCAAGTGGATCAAGGATCTCCACATAAAACCAGATACATTGAAACTTATAGATGAGAAAGTGGGGAAGAGCCTAGAACACATGTTCAGAAATTTTCCTGAACAGAACACAAATGGCTTATGCCCTAAGATCAATAATATACAAATGGGACCTCATAAAATTGCCAAGCTTCTGTAAGGCAAAGGACACTGTCAATGGGACAATATGGCAACCAGCAGATTGGGGAAACATCTTTACCAATCCTACATCCAATAGAGGACTAATATCCAATATATACAAAGAACTCAAGAAGTTAGTCTCCAGAGAACTAACCCTATTGAAAATGGAGTACAGAGCTAAACAAAGAATTCTCAACTGAGGAAGACCGAATGGTTAAGAAGAACCTAAAGTAATGTTCAACAACCTTAGTCATCAGGAAATGCAAATCAAAACAACCCTGAGATTCCATCTCACACCAGTAAGAATGGCTAAAATAAACTCAAGTGACAGCAGGTGCTTTCAAGAATGTGGAGAAAGCAGAACACTCCTCCATTGCTGGTGTGAGTGCAAACTCATAAAACTACTCTGGAAATCAATTTGGCAGTTTCTCAGAAAACTGGACATAGTACTACCTGAGGACCCAGCTATACCACTCTAGGCATAGACCCAGAAGATGCTCCAACATGTAATAAGGACACATGCTCCACTATGTTCATAGCAACCTTATTTTCTAATAGCCAGAAGCTGGAAAGAACCTAAATGTCCCTCAATAGAGGAATGGTTATAGAAAATGAAATATATTTATACAATGGAGTTTTATTTATTTATATTTATACAACACATCTATTTTAAAAATGAATTCATAAAATTCTTAGGCAAATGGATGGAACTAGAAAGTATCCTGGGTAAGGTAACTCAATCACAAATGAACACACATGGTATACACTCACTGATAAGTGGATATTAGCCCGAAGCACAGAATACCCAAGATATAACACACAGACCACACAAAGCTCTGGAAGAAGGAAGATCAAAGTATGGATACTTTGGTCCTTCTTAGAAAGGGAAACCAAATACCCAAGGGAGGAGATACAGAGAAAAAGTGTGGAGCAGAGACTGAAGGAAAGATCATTCAAGAGGCTACCCTACCTGGGGATCCATCACATACACAGTCACCAAACCCAGACATTATTGTGGATGCCAACAATCACTTGACAACAAGAGCTGTCTCCTGAGAGGCTCTGCCAGTGCCTGACAAATACAGAGGGAGATGCTCTCAGCCAACCCTTGGACTGAGCACAGGGTACCCAATGGAAAAGCTAGAGAAAGGACCCAGGGTGCTGAAGGGTTTTCAGCCCCATAGGAGGAACAACAATATTAACCAACCCATACCCCCCAGAGCTCCCAGGGACTAAACTACCAACCAAAGAGTACACATGGAAGGATTCATGGCCCCAACCACACATGTAGCAGAGGATGGCCTTGTTGGACTTCAATGAGAGGAGAGGACCTTGGTCTTTTGAAGACCTGTTGCCCCAGTTGTCCCATGCCAGAATAGGAAAATGGGAGTGGGTGGGTTAGTAGGGGGGGGGATGGGATAGAGATTTTTGGAGGGCAACTAAGGCGAGGGGATAACATTTGAAATGTAAATAAAGAAAATATCTAATAAAAAAAAATAACATATGTCTTGTGTTTTGTTTGCCTGTGTGTACTGTACCCATGAAAGCCAGCAGAGGGCGATCAGTCTCTTGGGGGTGAAGTTACAGGCAGTTGTGAGCTACCCTGTAGGTTCTGAGAATAAAACCTGCGGCCTCAGAAGCAAGTGCTCTGAATTGCCAAGCCATTCCTCCAGCTAAATAAGGCGGCTTATTTTGACCTACCAGAGGGGGAGGAAATTATGTTGTAAAAGCATTTGGTGAATTCTGGTAATAGTGATGAACTTATTAGAAATTGAGATGACTTTGAGGTACACCCCACCCACAGGCTGAGCACTGATTTCACCTCAATGAGACCTGTAGTGGCTTCCCCAAATCCTTGCTGCTTACTGCCAATAGATGCATTTCCAGACCAAATATCTCCCTGCCTGCTACTTCTGATAACTTCATATTTTCCTAAACCTTTCTTCAATGCACAGTGAGGTTTGGCTTTGTTTGTTTGTTTGTTGATATAGGAAATAATTTCCAGCCTTTCATTCTGTTTATAATCCCAAATGGCATTTTTTTTAAAGAGTCAACTGAGGTAAAGTAACTATTGGGCCCCACCCTCTCCATCACCTTACAGGATTACTTCCTGGTGGGAATGCATGGGGACTGGGTGGAGGCTGTGTCCTTGCAGTTAAGGATCTGACTATGTTCTCCCTTTTTTCTTTAGAACAAGACCAAAAGTACAATATAATGGCTATGCCGGCCATGAAAACAGTAATGGACAAGCTTCATTCGAAAACCCCATGTATGATACAAACTTAAAACCCACAGAGGCCAAGGCTGTGAGGTTTGACACGACTCTGAACACAGTGTGTACAGTGGTATAGCCCTCAGTGCCCCCTAGGACCGATTCATAGCCATACCTCTGATGGACAAGCAGTAAAATCCTTTGGTGCCATATACCACCCCCCTTCTACTCTTGCCTTGCTGCAGCAACCTTGGCCATTGTCTGCTGGCATAACGCAGTGGGAATTTCTTCTTGATCATGACCGAGTCTTCTGAGGATCAAATTGCAAATACATCTTCATCTGGAAAGTGGATTCTAAAAGCCTGGCTGCTGCACCCACCAGAAATCAAGATACCGACCGACAATGGCGAGGGCAAGGAAGACTGCAGAGTCTTACAGACAGGTGGTACTTAATGCCTCTGACTTTTGTGTCTCTGTGTGGCCAGGATGCCTTTGGATGTAGTCTTCTGAGCATATGGATACATCCTTCAGGTGCGGTGACAAAATGGTAGCAACTTGATATGTGTTTTGTGTTTTTCTTTTCTTTTTAACCCTATTCACTGGACATGAATTCTTTACAAAAGTTAAGCCTTCCCGGAGAAGACGCCTTCTGGAAATTGCACACATACACACTTGCTTCTCTCCGCCCTGCCTGAGACATGAGCTCCGCGGATCTTCAGGCTCCATTGGGCATCCATCAAACCACTAGGGATGTTTGCAGGTCTCACAGTCAGAGCTGTTCCATCCCAGAATTCTTGATGCTCAACATTTTGCACTAGTGTGTTAAGAACGACTAAGTCTGATTTCTAAAAAATTTCCACAGGGTTTGTATCCACTATACATTGTACATAAGCATTTTTCTCATATTGTATTCTCAAGCAAAAAATGCCACCACTAATTAAGTTGGAATGTAAAGGAAAGTATCCCTAGATACAGCGCAGATTTTGAAAACAAGATAATACTTGTATGCTGAATAAGTTATACTATTATCACTTCTATTGGCCATAATTTTGTGTCAAATCCATCGCCCACTTCTGGTGATGGAAAGGAAGCCACATATTCCCCTTGATTTCCCCCCTTCATCTGCATACAACTATTGTCTACACCATACTAATTAATAACAGGTGGCTCCAGCAATGTCCATTTTCCATGTACAGATGCAAATAGTAATTTATTTTAGGTAGCTCATGAACTCAGTTCACAGTGCAGTCTTCCCTTCTGGATTGTTTCCTTTCTCTGTTCTGTAATGTTACCCTCCCAGAATGTGTTGAGAGTCTTATCTCACAGCCACACCCAAGCTCAGAGGAATCAAAAGGGAGATCAAAGTCCAAATCAGAATCTGAAGGGCAGGCTCCACTTGCACACCCTCATGATGATCTGTTTGCCTTTCTTGGAAAAAAAAATCATGTGATTTCTGAACCGTTAAAATTCCTTACTGATAGATTATCTCTTATGATATATATAAAATAGGTGGTATGGCCAACAGGGATAAAATAAACAGCCTGAAGCCAAGGCAGGGCCAGAGAAATGTCTGTAAGAAATTCGAAGAGAAGATCATGTTTATTTTTATTTATATTTGTTTGATAAAAGTATTTTTGGAAATATAATGCTTATTTTATTATTTGACGTTTCATGCACAGTCCATGTGGTCAAAATCCCCCCCTTTGCACATCCTAGATTTGCACTGATACATGGGTGAGGATGTCATGCTGATGTTCTGTTTGCTGTGGTGATGACATTCATGCCTAGCTTTAAGACAGGGTGATGTTTAATACAGGACTTCCCAGAGGACAGGAAGATTGGCTTATAGTTGGGAAGTTCAGAACTCTGAGCACCCCAGAGGCCCTGCTGGGCTCCCTCCTTCCAGCCCTCTCTTCTTGCAGGGTCGGTTGTCAGGGCTCCTGACACTGTATCCACTGGGATTTAAATATCAGAACTCCACGTTCTAGGAGGGAGTTTTGACATAGGTTCCTGCAGCCAAGCCAAGCCAAGCCAAGCCAACATACATCCATGGGATTCCTCTGGGTCCACAGAGGTTCTTCATTGGCTCCCCGGGAAATTCAGATGATGTCAGCAAGAGTGTGCTTCTAACCACACATTGAGCCAAAACAAAACAGAGAACGTCAGAAGGTACACAGACCAGAGTGCGCAAGGGAGAACAGGGTTACTATATATATTAGATGTATATAAAAACACACACACAAACATATATATATATATATTGTACATATCTAAGTTTGAGTCACTCAGACTAGGTGCAAAATGCTGACTTTGGAGTCTAAACTAACGTCTCTGTCCCCACATCCATGGCCTCTCTGCTGGCCAGTTACATTAAGAAGACTTGACTCAGACAGGGCATACCATCCATGCAAGAAGCCACATCACCAGACCAGTGTCGTTTTCCTTTGTGTGCAAACTGACTTACAGCTACCAGACTGCATCGTGGTATTTAAAACCAACATACAATATTGAGCGGCACTCTTGAGAGCCTTGCTCAATCCTTCCTAGGATGTGTGTGTGTGTGTGTGTGTGTGTGTGTGTGTGTGTGTGTGGTGTTTCACCAGGTCTCAGAGGCATTGAAGACCTAGCAGGACAGTCAGGAACACCTTCCTCAGTGAGGTCTAGACTTTTCCCTGAAGCGCCCAGAGCACAGCGAGGAGACACACTATGAGTGACAGATTATGTGCTTCGAAGCTGTTCAATTGTTGCTCGTCCTTGCTCGTCTTGCCTTCAGGCTAGCTGCAATAATTTTTTTCTTCTGTAAAATATTTTGTAAACAATAACAACAACAACAACAACAACAACAAAAGCTATTATTTAAAAAAAAAAGGGAGAAAAGAAAGCTGGCATTATGATCAGGAAAACCATCCATCCTCGCTGCCCCACCCTCCCGTCTCCTCCACACGCTGCTGTCACAATGTAGGTGCGGAAGACCTTTTTGTACAGAGATATATTTTTTATGAAGAATTTGTAAAATTATTAAATATGCTGTAATTTTTTGATTAATGTAGGTAAATTGTTAAAAAAATAAATGTTTTTACAATACAAAACTGTAATTTTCCCAATAATGTAACATTACCCTCTCTAGCTGATTTTCGGTTCCAATCCTATTGGACATGTATTAATATTAAGGCGGCCTGTTAAAATGAACAGTATCTTTTTGTCAAAAAAAATTATAAAGAGAGTGTAACATAACCTGTGTAATGCCACCTATCTTTAAAGCAAATCAGAGTTCTAATTAAATATTTAATTTTAGATTTCTATTCTTGCGTGAATTTATTTTAGCTTTACCATATACAAGGAAGTCTCTGGTAGGGGAGGGACCGAACAGAAGTTTTTAATAAGCCTTTATAACATTAAGAATAAAGCTCAATCTTTTCCCACGTCAGTGGCATCATGGACACTGTCAGTAATTAGCATATGAGGCTGGGGAGGTGGCTCGGGTGCTGACACGCTTGCCATGTAACCCTGAGGACCTGAGTTTGATCCCCAGCACCCCTGTGAAGACAGCAAGTGTGATAGGGTTGAAGCAATAGTCCTTGAGTTCTGCCTCTTCAATTGGGAAATCTTTTTCTATGAACTTTTACAAGCCCTAGAGTTGGCATATCAGAGGATACAGATACCTGTAACGGTGCATCAAGTACCCTCCAGAAGAAAGCAAATAGCTGTCCTCACTGGCAGCATGTCACCATGGGGAAAACTGTGTTTCCTGGTTTCTGGGCTGAGAGATCAGGACACATCTAAGCCTTCACTGGTAGACTCACTAAATACCCACCAGGTAAGTAGGAAGGTGTAATAATTTCCCTGGGAGTCAATTTATTACAAAATGAGTAACAAGCAATAATGAAAAATCTTCATCCACTCCAAGGCTCTCTGTGTCCTTGATTGTCCATGGCTGCAATGATTGAGGATTGGCTGTATGGGAGAGTTGAGTGGCTTGTAGAGACTATTGATAACACTCAGTGATCAGTGGTCTTTGCCATTCTGATACGATGGATAAAGAAACAAGAATTCAGAGATGACTCCCTCACTCAAAGACACAGGTATGGGCACATGGGCATGCTTAGTTAAAGGTAAGTTTCCTTAGCAATGATGTCACAAACATCACACTCTTAAGATCATAGTCCCCTGGTTTGGTAATTAATTTTTTGTTCTGAATGTCTCCATTATTCTATTTGTAAATCTTTCTCCATTTTAGCTGGTTGAAACTGCAAATTAAGAACCCTAAGGGGAAAACGTTTGTTTCTTGAGTTCATATCTCTTAAAATTCATGATGTGCCCCTCCAGGGCTATCTGATGGCCAAGGTTGGCACACAGCAGCTCTGCCAGTGCCTGCGAATGTCTCTACAGGTAAGGCACAGCTCTGTCTTTAACTTAATTTTCTACTAGTGCATCTTGGAAATTGCCTATGAGTTATAAAATGCCTCCTACTTCTGGAATGTTCTTCCTGAGCAGGATTCTCTGTATAAGGTAGGTCTTCTAACAACTCTTGAATTTGAACCAAGAAACTTGTCAGCTCTGTATTCATGGCTATGTGCTTTTTCAAAGCATTTTCATACTAGAAGCAGAGTCCTGGACTTTAGCTGTAACAGAGAGACCACAGACTGCCTGAAGTCATGGTTCTCAAAGAAAAATGCAATCTGATAGTTGTCTGCCTTGGTGGGTGTGTTTTTATAGGGCTGTAGTGTTGTGGTGACAACCAGAAATGGAGATATAGCAAACCAGAATAATATCCTCAGCTCTTCGCAGCAATGGCTTTGGAAAAGCAGCAAATTCCTTCTGTTGGTTTCAGCAGAACCCATAAATCCTTTGACTAAGCTTAAGCCTTTGACAATCAGCTTAAAGGACATCAATATTTACCACCTGCCCCAGGTCAGGGGTGAGAGGATATTCACCTGTGTTAACTAGAACAGTAACCAGAGCATGAACCAGTCATGTGGCACAGACATAACATGTCTAGCTGAGTCTACCCTATATATGCACTGCAATGGCTCCTCTCTTGATTCCACTTGACTATATCTGGAACAAAAACCCCAAAATGGAGGTCACACCTGTGAAGGACTTTTGCTTACTTTGAGGTAAGAAGATCTACTTCAAATCCTGATCTTTGAGATCAGAAGTCACACATCTTTAATCTGGATCTTTTGAGCTTGGACAATCTCTAATATAGGCCAGACATTCTGCTGGAAGCCTACATAAGACCTTGAAATAAGGAAGCTTTGGCTTTTTGCCTGCTTCTCTTGCCCTGTTAACAAGTTCATTCCTTCACTTCTTTGGGATTCTACCATACTCCGAACTCTGAAGACCAGCTGAGACATACAGCCTTAGGGTCTGAACAACAACTAGATTCTTGGACTTTCCATTCATATCTAGACATTGTTGAATTAGATGGATCAAAGCCTATAAGTCATTCTAATCCCCTTTCTGTATGTAAATAGATGATAGATAGATAGATAGATAGATAGATAGATAGATAGATAGATAGATACTCATTCTGTAAGTTCTGTTACTCTAGAGAATACTAATATACCCACCCAGCCCAGCCAGATTCACAATTTATTTTACCTACCACTTACATTTCCAGTCCCCAGCTAGGGTGCTCGAGCAAGTGTCTACACTGCACAAAGTTCTTCTTTTGCCTCAAAATTCCCAGGCTTTGTTACTTGGGCTTTAAGAGACTTAATATCTGTAGTGGAAACCATGGAAGGAGATCTTTAAAGTGATCTTTCCATTCCAAACCCAGGCCCAACTGTGTCTACAAGAGCAGATGCCTCTCAACCCTAGGCCTGTAGGGACAGAGAAGTTCATGGTGGCTAAGAAGTAACAGCGATCCTCTCCAGCACATTGAATCAAAGTGTTTTCAGAGAACACTTTGCATACAGCCACCTGATAGGACATACAGAAGACAGTGACTCCCCGAAATATTTTGGCTCTTCAAAGCACACAGTGACATCCATGGAGAAACTTTCCAGTGAAGACAAACCCAGAGCAATTTTGTAATCCTAATCAGAAGATGTTTGTATTTCCATGGTCCCTCCATGGAGACTGCAACATCACTTCCTTCATCTGTTATGGTTATTTCAGGAGATTATGTCCTGTTGGTTCAGGATATGTAGATAAGAGGAGTATATCTAAACTTGGTTTGTGTAACTGGGCTGAAGAACTACACCAAAGAAATGAAGACAGCATCTCCTTCCCCTGACCATGCTCCTAATGTCCAGGCATTAAGAGCTTATGTGTATGAGACTAATTTTGAGACTTGGAGACCTGTGCTATCAGCCTTCACTGTGGATTTACCCACAAGATATGGACTATCTTTCTTCTGACTGCTGTGAAAGACTCTAGTGTGCATTTGCAGCAGTTTTTCTACGAGAATCATCTAGTAAATAGATGTGCTTTAGTCAAGAATAACCTGGCAACATTCCAGTTCACAAATGTCCATCATTTGATCTTGTGAATACAACAAAACTGATGCAGAACATGGACCACATAATTCTGTGTGATAAGATGATTAAAATCATCTGTATCCTACATTTGTAAAATTAGTAGTAGCAGAGGGACTGGATTGTTGTCATCATGTAAGTGGGTAAAGAGGGAGGGGGATAAATGAAAGTAAAGTGTGGGACAGAGGGGGTGCCAATGGGTCTGGATGGCATCTGTGGCACACTCCCACAGTGGTAGCTAGCATGGTTTGCAAACATGCCCTCTTTCGCACAATTGTGAAGAAAATATGTGAAAATAGGAATTAAAATGTATAGTATGATTTTGTTTGCACAAATGTTTAGTCATCTGTCTGTCATCTATGTCACCTATCAATCTTATCATCAAATTATCATCCATTAATATTTACTCATCTCTACCTGAATGTCATCCACTTAATCCTTTATTATTCATATATTTAAAATATACTCGGAAGGAATCTCTGCCAATTATTGACTTGGACAATACTTTTTCAGTGCCTTGCATGTTAATTTCATATGCTTCTAACTCATTATATTGTATAATTAATCCTATGTATATTGTATTTTATATTCTAAAATAATGAGCCTTGAAGCCTGGCAGAGTCTGAACCAGTTCTGCTTCCTTCTGTCTCTGAGAAATTAAAACCCCATCTTCTAAGATATAATCTTCCAAACATGTAAACATAAGCATGGCCATGACATTATGTTGTTTTACCTACAAAACTGTGTCCTTTTGTAGATAAGGTCATCTTATGTAGATTTTGTAAGTTCACTGGAAATATTCCCATCTCAGTAAGGTTTGAAGATACCTGATCTGAGCCAGGTTCATCTTCTATATCCAAGTGTAAAGGATTTCAATCCAGAACATAGCTGCTCTGGCAAGGGATCACGTCCCAAAACCTAGGTCTGTGTGACCTGGCTAGAATACAGGCACACCTTTAATTCCAGGAGACAGACACAGCAGATCTCTGAACTCAAGGCCAGCCCGGTATAGAGCAAGTTTCAGGTAAAGAAAAGCTTAGGTCTAGGCAAGCCACTACATGCCTTTAATCCCAGAATTCAGGAGACAGGGGATTTCAGATCTCTTGAGTTCTAGTCAGTCCATGAGTGAGTTGAGAGGCAGTGCAGTAGAGTGGAATTTGTGACATTTCATTTGGTGTGCAGAGGCAGTTTTTTAGATACAGGTGAAGACAGAATGAGCCAGAGAGTGAGAAGGAACCAGATTAGACCAGATGTCCAGAGTTAGTTTGAGGTTGAGCAGAGGAATTCAGTGAGAAGCTAAGAGAAGCTACATTGAATTAGTCAGCTTGGAGAGTTTGGGCTAGAGCTTTTGTAATGTATATTGCTAAACCCTCTATTGAAACAACTCTGAAACTAACTGAGACAAACATGTCTCTAGCCAGAACTTCAGCTTACATGGCCAGTAAATCTTGTTAGCTACAAAATTCTCATGACTTATTATTACATACCATTCTTTCATGTGGCATGAATGAAGATTTATATTGCAGTTTGATTACATGATCAAACTAAGGTCTATAAAAAGACAGTTGTCTTTCACCTTATCAAACAAAGAGCAGGAAATCATCCTTAATTGATCTGTGCACGCTGCATGTTCCATACGAATGTCTTTATAGAACTATGTATTGTTTATAGTGTTTATATATTGTAGAATGAAAGACCAAGAAGGCAACCATGACAAGATTCACCGCTGGGGATGCTGAGATGCTGAGACCTACTGTTTCATCTCCCTGATTGATCCTGCCTCAAAGTGATGCTGTTTTCAGAAACTTGCTTCTAGAACAACTTCAGAAAGGACTGATAATCCCAAATGACCTCAGTTCATCTAGCCTTTCAAACTGTTCCAATCAGGACTTAAACTCTGAACTTTCTCAACAGAGATTGAACAGCAAATGCTACAGCTAGCTTTCTTGAGACTAACATTTTTCTAATTTTCTTGGGCCTCCCCAAAAGGAATTATCTATTCCAATTCAGCAGGAAGCAATTATGAGAAGATCATTGTCACAATTTCTTAAGTTGGGATAGATGGTTTTGGTCACTTTATGAAATATATACTTGGTATATCTCTTACACTGGTAAAGATTACATTTTGATGCAAAATCGAGGTTATATTTTATACAGAACAGAAATAAAGTAATTTTTGATACTTTCATATAGACTGAATATATATATACATATATATATATGTATATATATATAAAAATTATATATAACACATAATATATATAGTCACTATAGAATATGATTTACAAATAATAATGATCATGGACAGGGAGGAAACAAAATAGGGAGCTTAGACTCAGGGATTTCTGTCCTTCCTTTCTTCTTCTCTGTCCTTCTTTCTTTCTTACATAAAGGGAGGGAGTTGAAAATAAAAAGGGGGATACAGAAATATTATAAAACATTAGACAAAAAGGGGTTATTGCTTCTCAGCCTTTTGGCTAAGATCAAGTATAGACAAATAGGAGTGGATTATTTACTCTTAAACCAAAAATATTTTATAGCCATAATATTACATTGGTAAAGATCTTTATAAAAATTGAGGTTATATTTTGTATATCGATACAGAAATAAAATAATTTTTGTTACACTGGTGTAGGCTGTTATGTATCAATACAAATTTAGTATATTTTTGGTATAAATAATGTATATGTGTTTTTAACTTTTATTTGAGGTATTATACTTATATAATTCTTTTTTTAAAAGATTCATTTATTTATTTATTTTATGTATATGAGTACATTGTAGCTGTCTTCAGACATACTAGAAGAGGGTATCAGGTCCCATTATAGAAAGTTGTGAGCCACTGTGTAGTTACTGGGAATTGGACTCAAGACCTCTGGAAGAGTAGTCAGTGCTCTGAACCACTGAGCCATCTCTCCAACTCCCCTTTATATAATTTTTAAAGATGTAATGTAACATTCCAGGCCTTTTAATAGCTACTATTACAAACTATTTGTGATGCATAAAAATACAAGATACAAACTATTAGGGAGAACTTAGAAATGAAAGTTAATATTCAGATAAACTCATGGTTATATTAGATACTACTTTAGTTAATTACAATAAAGTGATTTCAAGGTTATTCAGATAGTAAAAAGCTAAGAATAGACAATGTTTGACAATTCAGATATACTATAGATAGTCTGTTTTTAAAATCCTCAAAGATCCACAGAAAATGGTCTTTAAAATTATTTCATTATTTAAAGATCTTTTGACTATATGACAGGTCTGCTCCTGTCAGTAAGCAGATGATGAGTATGAATAATCACTATGTGAAGTTGATTCAACTGTGGTAAGCTAGCCATTGGACAAAGAAAATACCCATACTTCAATTACAGACAGGTCTGTCCAGGAAGATCAAACAGTGGCAGGGAAGTTGACTGCTGAGCTCTGACAAGACAGGATAAGCAAGTCCTTCATAATTCCTGCTTCACAAAAGGTCTATCAGATATACTAGGCCAGAAGGCTGAAATGGATACTCCAATGTTATAGATACAATATTGGGGACTGTCCAGACAGTCAGCTGTCCCTGTCATTTCTATAATTTTTGGAAGCTGTGTTCCTGCATTTTGTGCATACTCAGGAAATATTTATTCTTCTCATCTCTCTGAAGGTGTTGAAGACTAGATAGTCATAGCCTTAACAGAAGCTTAAGTTACTTAGAATTTAAGAAGATATTCTAGGTCTAAGAAGATGTTTTTAGGTTAATAGTATAAAATAGGATAAAAAAATGATTTAAATACAGAACTCTGAACACACCAAGATAGGATAGATGGTAGAATATTTCATCTAAGTTGCCAAATATAGGTGGACTAGACATTGTAAATATATATCATATGTTATAGTTTTCATAACTGTTATATTTGTATTTGATTTATATTTGAAAGAAAAGAGCCTTTTATTGGAATAAAAAGTGAAATTATAAAGAGAATATTCTGTGTATTGTATGGATACTGTCAATTAAAAAGCCTATGGCCTATTGTGGGTTAGGCAAAAAATCGAACTGGGACATCTGGGAAAAAGGGATTCTGGGATAGAACTAGGCAGCGAGATTTGGCAGGAAGATATGCTGAGACTGATGCATGGTACTTGAGCACAGGTAACCAGCCACATGGCAGACTGTATACTAGAATAAGTGGGATATTTTAAGTTACATCTAGTCAGGGAAGAGCCTAGATATATGGTCAAGGTATTTGCAAATATATTTTGAGTCAGTTTTTTTTCTGGGAACATGGGGCTGGAAGGAAGAGCCAGGACCTAACTTCTACACATCTGAGTTGAATCAACTAGCCAGAGTTCAGAAAGAGCTAGAAAAGATGAGCTTATTCAGCAGTAATCATTCTAGATGGCAACTACAGTAGGCAAATAAATGTAACTTTTACAAGTGTCACTCAGAGCCAAGCAAGACTGGAGTCTCTAGAGAACCTGCCTGGGTCTGAAAGGAATGCTTATCTCCACAAGGCAAGGTGGGAATCTGCACAGAGCTCATACAACTTGTTTCCCTGTACTGGGTGTGTCATCCCTGGATAAACTGAAGATCTCAGCCCATGATGACAGAATGCTGGAGCCTAGATTAGGGGCAGATGTGCTAAGAGGTTCAAGGTACAGAGGTACTTAGTGATGGGTGTGTGGAGGTACTAAGGCTTGGATGAGGTCCTGAGTGGGGAGAACAGAGTGGTATCAGTGACAGAGGGGACACTGAAGGGTTTGTTACCTTCTCTCCACATGAGCTCACAGTGAGAAGGATACCATCGGAAGACAACCCCTCTCCTGACCTGCTGCCTATCATCATGTGGAGCACCTCCATCCTATCCTTTCAGAGACCAGGCGAGCATCCAGCCCTCTGTCAGGAGATGGTGGGCCAAGCAGGCTCTGGCCAGACTCTGGCTCTTTGACCCTAGATGTTTCTGCCTCCAGAGATGTGAGTAAATATGTTTCTTTTCTCTAAAAGCTTGCTTTATTTGGCTATCATTAGAGCCACAAAACAAGGAAGTAGATAGCAGGTGGGTTAGTATGGCTGCAGTTCTTCAGTATTAGAGGATGAGTGCAAGTCAAGGGAAGCCCAGCCATGCAGGGCATTGATTTGGTGTAGTTCAGAAGCAGTAGCCTACATCCCACAGAGGGCTCATATCCAATATATACAACGAACTCAAGAAGCTAGATGCCAGAGAGTCAAATAACCCTATTAAAAATGGGGTACAGAGCTAAACAAAGAATTTTCACATGAAGAACTTCGAATGGCTGAGAAGCACCTTATGAAATGTTCAACATCATTAGTCATTAGGAACATGCAAATCAAAACAACCCTGAGATTTCACCTTACACCAGTTAGAATGGCTAACATTAAAAACTCAGGAGACAGTAGGTGTTGGCGAGGATGTGGAGAAAGAGGAACACTCCTGCACTGCTGGTGGGAATGCAAGTTGGTACATCCACTCTGAAATCAGTCTGGCGGTTCCTCAGAAAACTGGGCATAACACTTCCAGAGGACCCTGCAATACCACTCCTGGGCATATACCCAGAGGATTCCCTAGCATGCAATAAAGACACATGCTCCATTATGTTCATAGCAGTACTATTTATAATAGCCAGAAGCTGGAAAGAACCCAGATGTCCCTCAAAGGAGGAATGGATACAGAAAATGTGGTATATTTACACAATGGAATACTACTCAGCAATTAAAAACAATGAATTCATGAAATTCTTAGGCAAATGGTTGGATCTGGAAAATATCATCCTAAGTGAGGTAACCCATTCACAAAAGAACTCAGGTGGAATACAGTCACTGATAAGTGGATATTAGCTCAGAAACTCTGAATACCCAAGACACAATTCACATATCAAATGACTCCCAAGGAAGGAAGGAAGGAGAGATCCCGGATTCTGAAAAGGCTTGTTCCAGCATTGTAGGGGAGTACCAGGACAGAGAAATGGGAGGGAACTGATAGAATGGGCAGAGGGAAGAGGCCTTAGGGAATTTATGGGGAGGGGGGGAACCAGGAAAGGGAAAAATCATTTGGAATGTAAACATAGAATATAGAAAAAAAAAAAAAAAGAAGCAGGAATTTTAATCTGCTAAACCAGGTAAGAAAGACCTAGATTGGAGTCTCCAGTGGGCAGGTCTCTAGTCTGGGCAGGTTGCTCAGATCAAGTGCTCACCAGCAAGAGACTGAGTTTAATTTGCAAAACCTAAACAAAAAGGAAAAAAAAAGGCTGGGCATGGTAATCTGTACATGTAATCTCAGTTCTGGGCAGGGAGAGACAGTAGTCCCGCCAGTGAGAGACTTTGTATTAACTATTTTCTATTGCTATGACAAAAGACTATTGTCCCTTCCCCCCACAGCATTTAGCTGTGACCCTCCCGGCTGGCAACCTCCACCCTTCCCCAGGCGTTATCTCCGGCCTATTCAACCTGAGGCATTCCTGGCCTACAGCCTCCACCCTTCCCCAGGCGTTATCTCTGGCCCTTGTTCCCTTGGGAACAATACAGCTGATTTCACCTCAACTACCAAGGCCGCCTCGCCTCAGCGCAGCTCCACCTGGAGACCAGCAGAAAACTGCGTGACTGAAAGCAGACAACCCGCGGAGAAGAAGATCTAACGAACTCTCGGCCATTTGGGGGGCAGGGTGGTTTTTCCAAAGATTATAAATATTGGCTAAATGATAGTAAAATCAGTCTCTATGGGCAACTGTCCTCTTGACTCATTTCTCTTTCGCCCCCTTCCCGTTAACCTCAGAATTCTCTTCCAGGTATTCCGGTTCGTATGTGGCCGCTGGCAGCAACAGACTATGACAAAGGCAACTTATAAGAAGTATTTAATTAGTTCAGAGGATCGGATGCCAAAGGAACAGTTGAGAGCTCACATCTTTATCCAAAGTCATAAGTCAGAGAGAGAGAGACAGAGAGAGAGAAACTGGGAATTGTGTGAGTCCTTAGAAACCTCAAGACCTGCCCTCCTCCTACTAGGCAATACCTGCTATCAAGCAGTTCTACTGATTAGAGAACAAGTATTCAAACACATGAGGCTATGAGGGCCATTCTCATTCTGACCACTGACTTTTCTCAAAATAATTAGGTTGACAGCACCTGAGGAAGGACAGCTGAGGTTAACTTCTGGCCTGCACATGCACTCAAATATTCATGCATGTGTGTGTGTGTGTGTGTGTGTGTGTACACAAAAGAATATCTAAGAAGTAAACAATGTTCTCTCTCTCTCTCTGCTGTAGGAATAAAAAGAGAGATAGTCTCACACTCCCCTCTGTAAAATTTTATACCCCAAAAAGTGCATTATTTCCTCCTCAAGGAATTGAACATATATGGTAACTCAGATAAAAATAAACAGCTATGATAAGTGTTGGACCTCTGTACCAGCCTCAGACACATTCACTCCCAGTGGAGGAAGACTGATGGCTATGAGCCCAATTCCAGTATTGCTTTATGCTTTTGATCTTAGGAACACACTGAGCCATGTTGGATTTGGCAAGTGTTACAATTCGTGTTGGTGTGCTCTGCACACCTTGAAGAGCCTGGGGCCACTGATGTCCTTCCATTTCCATAGTGTCCCACATTTGTCTGTTTAGTTGTTCCCAGAATTTTACAGCAACCAGACAAAGCTAAGCTGAACTGTATTAATTTCTGCTTTACATGCAGTGTGTCTTAGAACCAAGGTGGTAATAGAACGGTAATTCTAAAAAAAAAAAAAAAAAAGTAAACATTAACCAATCCATTTTGATCAATATAAGAAGAAATTGAGCCAGTTTGGGATATAAAGAACTAATCTACTTTCAAGGTTTGCACTCTGTGGGATGTTGATAAATCTGTCCTAGAAGATTTTTCTGACCAGAGACATAACTCACTCCGATTAGCTTTCTGCAGCAGCCACCTTTTGTGACCCTGTAAGTTGTAAAAATCAGTGTGGCTAATGGGTGTTTATAGAGCAGCTACCCAATGTCTAAGCTCAGGCAAGGTTCATAGAACCCGAAGTAACTGACACAGAGAGTGGCCTCCTAGAAACCACAGCCCAACTGGAGAGTCAGCTGTGCAAACAGGTGCAGCAAAATGGGCTGAATATACCTTCCTGTGTTTGCACTGAGAAATGTGTCCTGGGACCAGGGAGAAATGACAGAGAAAGACATTTGGAGATAGAGGGGGTGGCTATGGTATTAAGGATCCTAGGCCAGTCCTTACATGATGATTCTAACAGTCCTGGGCCTGCTTAGCTAGTGAGTGAAATGAAGGTTGTGTGGCTATGACCAGTTAAATGGTCTAGGCAAGAATAGTCAAGCAAATACCCAGGGCATCCTGATACAGGGTAAATCCTGGCATTACCATCTGAAAGACTCAGGATGGTGAGTGCAGGTCCAGGCTGTACCCCTTCCCACTGGGTCACTGTCACCTCACCACCTGATCTCCTCTTTTATAAAAACCTCTTGGTTTTTTAAAGTCAGGATCTTATTATGGACCATTGGCTGTCCTGGAATTTCCTTTAGAGCCTAGGCTAGCCTCAAGCCTCCAGCAATCGTTCTGCTTCTACCTCTGAGTGCTAGGATTGCAGGTTCACACAGCATCACTTCTGACTCCACGTTACTCCTGCTTTCCTTCCCTGGGATCTATATACTTTTTGACACATGGTGCTGGAATAGAGGGGTAGCAACAGAAAGTGCCGTAAATGAATCTCGCACAAGAGCCTTCAAGCTTTCCTGATGGCTTCATTTGCTGAGAAGGGATGCTTTTCATCACAGGTTCATTGTACCCTGATCATCTATTTAAGACTCAGAGGTGAAATTATGTAAATTTATAGGGCAATGGTTCAGCAGGCAAAATTCCCACTCCAAGAATTTTAGAGTAATATGAAAGCACAGCGCTCACTATAGTATGTTGTTTGATTCCAGCCTAGAAACTTTTTTTTTTAACCCATTTTAGGATATTAAGATAATAAACTGGAGAAACACATGATATTTTTAATAGTAATAAAAGTATAGCTACAGACTCTTTCTACCTCATATTGTATTCATACAAGGGTAGCAATAAATGTTTTTTGAATATTGATTCGGGGTTAACTGACATTTTATCACAAGAGTGCTCTGTAATATGTTTTCAAATATTGTACATTGTCTCTCAGGAATGGCAACAGTGGGGTTTGGATTTAGATTGCTGAAGCATTCTTTCTGTAGTAGAGGCGTAGTCCTTGTATTTACAGCTTCTGACATCTCTCCAATATCTCATTAGGCTGAGGGCCACAACCATATCTCCAGCTGCAAAGAAAGACACAGGTTTTGTATCAGGAACAGTGGGCACTGTCATTTCAGCATTTGAGTCACACGCTCAATGTTACACATATTTGAACTAAGTGTAAGAAAGCCTCACCTGTGCATGCCCCATCCCACCCAGCTCAGGGGATTGAATCCAGAAACATTGAACAAACCTTTATTTCCAAATAAAGATGACATTTAAAATTGAAAACAGGTGAACCATAAACAGTAGTAACAGTGTTTTACCTGGCATGGTAAAGCCTTTTAAACTTTTTCAGAATCCATTCTATTGGCCATACTTTTAATACAATTATTAACACATATTACTAATACAGAATAAGACCTTTCACTGTGCCATTGCCTATCCTCATTCTACCCATTCTTATTTTATTCTCTTTATCCTATTACCCATCATTCCTTTGCTCTTCCCTAGACTAATTTTTCTTGCCATTTAGAACTGCAGAATACATTTTTTTAAAGATTTATTTATTTATTACATGTAAGTACACTGTAGCTGTCTTCAGACACCAGAGGAGTGTGTCAGATCTCATTACAGATGGTTGTGAGTCACTACATGGTTGCTGGGATTTGAACTCAGGACCTTTGGAAAGGCAGTCAATGCTCTTAAACGCTGAGCCATCTTTCCAGCCCATGCAGAATCAATTTTAAAAAGAATTTGGCAGTATGATTTTCCAAGGAATCAAAAATTCTACTTAAAAATGTTAAAGGAAAAAGTATACATAAGTTTGAAGGTTAAGAGAACACATTTCAGAAAAATCATTTCTATGGCTCATTAATAAAGATTAATGTTTGCATCTGGTTCCTATTGCTGCTGTCACATGCCAGATATTTGGTGGCCAGAACAGAATGAACTTCTACAGTTCTGCAGAATAGAAAACCATAATCTTGAATCTCCCTAGCTGAAATCAAGGTGCAGGGAAGTTGAATTTCTGGCAATTCCAGCAAGTGAGTATACTCTTTATCTCTCTCTAAACAGCAGATAAACCCCCTCAGAGACTCCATGTAAGAGAAAAAGGCAAAGTCAAACCCACCATAAGGTACAGACATTGAATAGGCAGAGTGTGGCTACCATTCTTAAGGGAGGGGAACTTGTGTGGTGAGATAACAAACCTATAAGTCTGTAGTGGCTTCATCGTCTTGGTCAACAGGATGAGACCTCAATGTCTGATGTCTCTTACATGAGAACTGGAGGGGTGGAGTTACGGAATAGGCAGTTCTGGCACTGATCTGAACAAAGGGAGGTCCACTTAGGAAAGCTACCGAGAAACAAGTACCACTATGATTTTAACTGAGTACCAAGATACATCGGTGACACGCAATGGCTGTGTCAATCATGGAAGAACTGTACTTACCAACAGTGCCCAGGCCTACACCAGTTCCTGATGCTTAAACTCTGATGAGCCAGCATGGAGACTCATTCTTCTAGGAGTAATATGTGTGTCAAGAAGAACCCAATTTAAAAGAGCAGAGATTGGTTCTGGTTTACAGTTTCAAACGTCTCTGTCCATGCTTGTTTGACTTCATCATTTAGGGTCATGGCTCATGGGAAAATGTCACAGTTGGAGGGAAGGTATGTCATCAAGTGAAGCTACTCATGGCAACTGAGAAGAGAAGGAAGAAAAAAGGAGATGAAAAAGGAGAGGGGGAAGCAGAAGACATTCCGTTGATAACCACTTTCACTAATCTGACCCTAGAGTTTCTGCCACTTCCCAATGATACAGCCAACTGTGAATCAATTTTGAATCCAATCAGAAAAGCACATACAGGGTATTCACTTGCTGATAAGTGGATATTAGTCCAAAAGTTCGGAATACCCAAGATACAACTCACAGACCACATGAAGCTCAAGAAGAAGGAAGACCAAAGTGTGGATACTTTGATCCTTATTGGAAAGAAGATCAAAATACTCATGGATCACAGACAACCAATAGAATGAGCATGGGGTCCCCAGTAGAACAGCTAGAGAAAGGACCCAAGGAGCTGAAGAGGTTTGCAGTCCTGCAGGAGGAACAATAATATGTACCAACAAGTACCCCCCAGAACTACCAGGGACTAAATCATCAACCAAAGAGTACACATGGAGGGACCCATGGCTCCCTCCATACATATGTAGCAGAAGATGATCATTTCAGACATCAAGGAGAGGCCATGGGCCCTGTGAAGACTTGATTCCCCAGAATAGGTGAATGCAAGTCAGGAAATTGGGAGGGAGAGCGGTGAGCAGAGGGAGGGGGATGGGATTGGGGGTTTTAGGAGTGGTAACTCGGAAAGGGGATACCATTTAAAATGTAAATAAAGCAAATATCTAATAAAGAAAAAGATTAAAGAAATGTTCTCTTAGGAGAACATTTAAGATTCAATGCACAGCTTAACTATGGGATATACAATGTTGCTTTGGCCAACCTCCACAATCCTTTTTATCTTTCTGAAGCTGAGACTTGAGTGTCTCTGTGTGGAACTGTGTTTATCCAACTTTGAGTTCATTAAGTTTATTACATTATCCCATGGTAGTTTGATAACACTGAGAAACACCTCAGACAGTATCGTTTTGAACATCTTATTTCTTTACTCTTTGTCTGTGACTCCATTTACTCAAGGAGTGCTTTCTTTGAGAGTTTGCTCTTCTTTTCCTATTCCTCCACCACCATGTCTTCTCCTCCTCCTCCTCAAACTAGTTTTAATGAATGTGTGTTACTTGCATCTCAGGGCTTTCTGTGTGATGTTTGCATATATACCCCTGTCACTCTGATTATTTTTCTTTTTTCTTTTTCTTCTCACCTCCTGCATTCCTATTATTTTTAACTTTTGAGTTTCACATCCTATTTTTCTTTTTTTGTGTGTGTGTATGTGAGAAAGCATTTCATAGTTGTCTTTCTGAGTCTAGTATATTTCACTTAACACAGAAACCTCTAGTTCATTTCACTAAAAGCATATAGTTTCACTTTGTCTTTATGGCTGAGGAAAATTCTATACAGTATGCCATATCTTCCTAATCTATTCCTGAACTGAAACTAGGTAGAGTCCATAACTTGGTTACTACAAACTAATTTAGTTTTTCTAGGTATATATTCACAGAGGTATGGCTATCTTATATAGCAGTTCTATTTTTAACTTTTTAAGGAATCTCCATATTGATTTCCATGGTAACTGCATTAATTTTTCTTCCTATCATCCATGAATTCAGATGCCTTTCTCCATCCACCTGCACCAGCATGATGTCACTTGTTTTCTTTTTCTTTCTCTTTAAGGTTTATTTATTTTATTTATGTGTATGGGCATTTGCCTTCATGTAGGGATAGGCACACCATGCGTGCTTGATGTCCTCAGAGTTCAGTAAAGATCATTGGATCTCTTGGAGCTAGAGTTACAGACCACCATATGGGTGCTGAAAACTGAACCTTCACCACTTATCCACCTCTTCAGCCATCATCAGTTATCTTATTGCTAGCCTAAAGATTGGAGTGAGACAAGACTTCAGTGTAACTTTGTCTTGAGACTATGGTCATTCACCTTTGTGACTATGGTCATTTGCCTTTGTGACTCTGGTCATTGGCTTTTGTTTGAAGTATCTGTTCATTTCTACTGCTTATTGAGTTAATTATGCTTCTGAAGTTTAATGTTTCATACTTTTAATATAGTCTAAATATTGATCCCCCCATGGCATGAATGTCTTGATGATGGTTTCTATTGGAGTGATGAAACATTACAACCAATGGCAACATTTGAAAGGAAGGGCTAATCTCAGCTACCAGTCCCACCTCCTAAGTCTATCATTGAGTAAATCAGAGCAACATTTCAAGCATGGCTAGAAACTAGATGCAGCAGCTGATACAGGGGCCATGGAGGAACACAGTGTACTGACTTGTTCCTTGTAGCTTTCTCACAGGGCCTAAAGCACCTGCCCAGGTTTGGCACCACCTTTACTGGGCTGGGCCTTCCCACCTCAATCATTAATCAAGAAAATACCCAACAGGCTAATATGTTGGGAACATGTTCTCAATTGAGGTTTCTTATTCCCAAATGACTCTAGATTGTGTCAAGGTAACAACAACAAAAAGAATTCTAATCAGATAGATGATTATTGGCAAAGATTCTCTCCCATTCTTCACTCAGTCTCTTCACTCTGTCAACTGCTTATTTTTCAGGGAAGAATGTTTTTAATTTGATTTGATGCTATGTGCCAATGCTTCCTTTTACATCTGGAGCAACTGGAGTCCCATTAGAAAATTAACTTCTGTGCCTGTGTTATATTTTTTATATTTTATTATCCAAGTTTCAGTGTTTCAGGCCTTACAACAAGACATGTGGTCTACCTTTATTTTCTCTCTCTATAGAGAGATATATAAGAATATAATTCATATGGATATATAGTTTTACTATATCATTTGTTGAAGCTTTTTCTCAAATATGCATATGCAATGTATATATTAGATACAATGATTTTGCTTTCTACAGTCTCTTTCAATTCTGTTGACTATATCTCTTTTCTATCTTCACCCATGAGAATCTTTTCCTCCTCATTTCCCAGTGTCCTTTAGCCCACTCCTCATCCTTCCTCATCACCTAATAGTACCCTTTCTTGGTCTCCTTTCTTGATCTTAACCATTACTCACTTAAAGCTGTTTAAATATATGTATGATATATCACAAACCATGATTCATGCATGAGAAAGAACATGTGTTTTTGTCTTTCTAAGTTTATGCTACCTCATTTCATTTTATGTTCTTTAAATCTAGCTAACTTTGCTTGGGTGTGAACTCCGCAGCCACTGTCAAAACACCCAGAGGAAGGTCACTCCCAGGCACTCTGACATGCTCAGGATCATAGGATCAGAGGGTTGGAGGACATAACATCTATTCCAGCACCACCAGGAGTAACTGGGACCAGCAGCTGGATCCAGGTACTCAGGAACCCTGCCTGACTAGTGGCTCGGGTTCTTTCCATTCTGAGCAGGTGCCCTGAGCAGACTTTGGGTGCAAACTCTGCAGTCAGTCCCACAACACCCAGAGGAAGCTCCATACCCAAGTGCTCTAACATGCTTAGGATCCCAGGATCCCAGGATCCCAAGAGCTCAGGGTACCAGAGGCAGCTTGACTCCCAGGAACTCTGACCAACCCAGGATCTCAGGGTCATGGGATCCCAGAATCACAGGATCACAGAGACAGCAGGACTCTTAGGAGTTCTGATGCAACCAGGATCATAGCAAGGACAGTCTCCAGCCAGATACAGTGAGGGCAGGTAGCACTAGAGATAACTGGATGACAGGAGGCAACCGTAAGAATATAAGCAACAGAAGCCAAGGTTACATAGCATCATCAGAACCCAATTCCTTCCACCATAGCAAACCCTGGATATACTATCACACCAGAAAAGCAAGATTCATATCTAAAATCACTTCTCAGAATGATAGAGGACTTTAAGAAGTGCATAAACAACTCCCTGAAAGAAATACAGGAGAACACAGGCAAACAGATAGAAGCCCTTAAAGAGGAAACACAAAAATCACTTAAATAATTACATGAAAACACAATCAAACAGGGAAAGGAAATGAACAAAACCATCCAGGATATAAAAATGGAAATAGAAAAAAAGAAATTACAAAGAGAGACAGCCCTGGAGCTTACACTAGCGACTTGACACATCTGAAAGCAACAAAAAGCAAATACACCCAAGAGAAGTAGACACTAGGAAATCATCAAACTCGGGGCTGAAATCAACCAAATAGAAATAAAAAGAACTATACAAAGAATCAAGAAAACCAGGAGTTGGTTCTTTGAGAAAATCAACAAGACAGATAAACCTTTATCCAGACTAAGCCGAGGGCACAGAAAGAACATCCAAATTAATAAAATCAGAAACGAAAAGGGAAGCATAACAATGGAAACTGTGGAAATTCAAAAAAAATCATCAGATCCTACTACAAAAGCTTATACTCAACAAAATTGGAAAATCTGTACGAGATGGACAATTTTCTAAACAGATACCAAATACCAAAGTTAAATCAGGAACAGATAAACCATCTAAATAGTCCCATAACCCCTAAAGAAATAGAAGAAGTCATTAATAGTCTCCCTACCAAAAAAATCTCATGAACAGATGGGTTTAGTGTACAATTCTATTAGACCTTCAAAGAAGACCTAATATCAATACTCTTCAAACTATTCCACAAAATATAAACAGAAGGAACACTACCAATTCATTCTATGAAGCCACAATTACACTTATATCTAAACCACACAAAGATCCAACAAAGAAAGAGAACCAATTTCACATATGAACATAGATGAAAAAATACTCAATAAAATTCTTGCCAACCAAATCCAAGAATATATCAAAATGATCATTCACCATGATCAAGTAGGCCTCATCCTAGGGATGCAGGGATGGTTCAATATATAGAAATCCATCAATGTAATCCACTACATAAACAAACTCAACCAATCATTTCATTAGATACTAAAAATGCATTTGACAAAATTCAGCATTCCTTCATGTTAAAAGTCTTAGAAAGATCAGGAATTCAAGGCCTATACCTAAACATGGAGAAAGCAATATATAGGAAACCAGTAGCCACCAGCAAACTAAATGGAAAGAAATTTGAAGCAATCTCACTAAAATCAGGGACTAGACAAGGCTGCTCACTCTCTCCCTATCTATTCAATATAGTAGTTGAAGTTCTAGCTAGAGCAGTTAGACAACAAAAGGAGGTCAAAGGAATACAAATTGAAAAGGAAAACGTCAAAATATCCCTATTTGCAGATGATATGATCATATACTTAAGTGACGCCAAAAGTTACACCAGAAAACTCCTAAAGCTGATAAACAACTTCAGTAAGGTGGTTGGATATAAAATTAACTCAAAGAAATCAGCAGCCTTACTCTACTCAAAGGATAAATAGACTGAGAGAGAAATTAGGGTAATGACACCCTTCACAATAGTCACAAACCATATTACATACCTTAGTGTGACTCTAACCAGGCATGTGAAAAATCTATATGACAAGAACTTCATGTCTCTTAAGAAAGAAATCAAAGAAGATCTCAGAAGATGGAAAGATTTCCCATGCTCATGTATTGGCAGGATTAATATAGTAAAAATGGCCATCTTGCCAAAAGCAATCTGCAAATTCAATGCAATCCCCATCAAAGTTCCAAACCAATTCTCCAAAGAATTAGAAAGAGCAATTTAAAATTCAGTTGGAATAACAAAAAAACTCAGGATAGCAAAAACAATTCTCAACAATAAAAGAACTTCTGGGGAAATCACCATCCCTGACCTCAAGCTGTATTGCAGAGTGCTAGTGATAAAAACTGTATGGTATTGGTACAGAGTTAGACAGGAAGATCAATGGAATGGAATTGAAGACCCAGAGATGAACCCACGTACCTATGGTCACTTGATCATTGACAAAGGAGCAAAAACCATCCAGTGGGAAAAAAAGACAGCATTTTTAACAAATGGGGCTGGTTCAGCTGGTGGTCAGCATGTAGAAAATTGCTAATCGATGCATTATCTCCTTGTACAAAGCTAAATTCAAATGGATCAAGGACCTCCACATAAAACTAGACACACTGAAACTTATAGAGGAAAAAGTGGGGAAGAGTCTAGAACACATAGGTACAGGAGAAATTTTCTGCCTTATACCTGGATCTCATGGAGGCATTTCTTCACCTGAAGCCCTTTCTCTGTGATAACTCCAGCTTGTGTCAAGTTGACAAACAAAACCAGCCAGTACAGTTGACCCCTTGTCAACGTGACGAACACATCACCATTAAACCTCAACCCTTAATTTTTTATTCATTCCCAAGATCTAAATAACTTTAAAAGCCCCAGTCTTTGCACATTCTTACATATTAAAATTGCAATCCCTTTAAAATATCCAAGCTCTTTTAAAATCCAAAGTATTTTTACAATTGAATGTCTCTTACCTGTGGGCTTCATTAAAAGGGGTCACTTCTCCAGACCAGAACTTTGTAGCACACAGCTTGTCTTCTAGGCTGCAGCTGCCTGTACTCGACTGCTGCTGCTATTCTTGGTGGTCGTCTCATGGTACTGACATCTCCAAAACACTGCTGTCTTCCACTGTAAATAGGCTTCACCAATAGACTTTCATAGGCTCTTTTCACGGACCTAAGCCTCAACTCCTTTGCACGACCCCTTCAGTCCTGGGCCATCAATTAGAACTGAGGCTGCACCTTCACCAATGGCCTTCCGAGGCCTCTCACAGTGCCGGGCTTCAGCTGCTCTTCATGACCCTTTCATGCCTCCAAATAGAATCCACCTAGGTGACTCTTGCACATTAGCAAGTCCAGCCACAGCACAAGGAACAACTTTGGCTCTCTCTGGAACACAGCCTCTGTGTGCTCTTAGAAAATACTTCCCCGAAGATTTCACCGTAATGATGCTTGTCTCTTCTTAATCACCCCTAACTTCTTAGCTCCAACTAACCACAACAATAGTCCCAGTAATGCAAAGTTTTTGCTTTAGTAGTTCTGGTATCTTGTTTAATCACAGCTGATTTTTTTCAGCCCCATCTAATCAAAACAACAGAATCATCACAATCAAAATAGCAATAGCCCTGATAAGACTCTTTAATCTTCCCTCTGAAATTTCACAAGCCAAGCCTCCATCTTGCATTGTTCTCAACATTATCTTCCAAGCTCCTACAGAGCATCCCACAAAGCTCTTAACATAGAATGGATCTTCCAGCCCAAAGTTCCAAAGTCCTTCCACAGTCCTTCCCCAAAACATGGTCAGGGTGTCACAGGAATACCCTACTATGCTGGTACCTGTCCCGACCCGCAGGACAGTCAACAGGGTTCCTTTAAGCCACCTAGAGGAAAGGTGATTGGACAGTCAACAGGGTTCCTTTAAGCCACCTAGAGGAAAGGCGATGGGGCGACAAGACACAAGAGAGAGAGGCCGGACAGCCTGTCTAGTTCTGATCAAGCTGTCAAACTTTAATTTTCAGACAAGTCAATATAAAGGGAAGCATACAAGGTTTGGAAGGGGTAAAGGGGGGAACAATCTCAGGGGGTTGGCATCATTTCTAAGAAACAGTTTCTCATAATTTCTGGTAAAGCTAGTTATTGCTGTTGGAATGTTGGCATGATAAAAAGGGGGGTCATGAGGCAGTGAAGTGGAAAGGGGTTGCTACAGTAACCTATCTACAGATGAACGTCAAAAGGAGGGGGTTTTGAGATTTACGTAGGAATAGTTCCTGGCATGGAGATCTAAGTGAGAATGACTCCTAGTATCGAGGTCTCCTGGCATTGAGAGCCAGGTGGGGATGGCTCCTGGTATGGAGAGTTCTTGGCATTGAGTTCTGAGGATGGCTCCCGGCAGGTACCAATTTGTCTTAGTCAGGGTTTCTATTCCTGCACAAACATCATGACCAAGAAGCAAGTTGGGGAGGGAAGGGTTTAGTCAGCTTACACTTCCACACTGCTGTTCATCACCAAAGGAAGTCAGGACTGGAACTCAAGCAGGTCAGGAAGCAGGAGCTGATGCAGAGGCTATGGAGATACGTTACTTATCGACTTGCTTCCTCTGACTTGCTCAGCTTGCTTTCTTACAGAACCCAAGACTACCAGCCCAGGGATGGCACTGCCCAAAATGGGCCCTTCCCCCTGGATCACTAATTGTGAAAATGCCTTACAGCTGGATCTCATGGAGGCATTTCCTCACCTGAAGTTCCTTTCTCTGTGATAACTCCAGCCTGTGTCAAGTTGACACACAAAACCAGCCAGTACAACATCCAAAGCAGCCATGACTAAAAGGAATAAAGTGAGATGCTCACGGTACTCCTCCCTGTCTTGTTTTATACCAGATCTGTTCTGTTGAGGAACCATAGAGTTTGATGACTCTGAATTCCATGGTTTCAAGTGAATTGTTTGTTTCAAACATTAGAGTTCTAAAATCTATAAAACAAAGAGTATGGAGTGTTGAGTTGGGACTATATTTTCCTTTAATTAATTAGATCTAGTATCTCTTAATATTTTTGGAACACATTAAGAGCAGTTTATAAAACTGTCTTACAATTAAACATCTGGACCAACCTGGAGTCTCTTAATTGTCATTTTCCCTGATAGGTCTATGTGGAAAAATATATGCAGCACAAAAACAAATATTTTAATCATTTAAGTGCCTTTATATCTGCCTTGCTATGAAACCAACATCTCTTCAAAACCCTTCATCAATCAAAGCAAGAAACCCTGCACTCATGAAACAAGTACCCATGTTCCTCATCTCTTCCTTTTCTTGTTACTTTTATTTTATTTTCTGTCTCTCTGACATTATTATGGTAAGCACCTCATATGCATGGAATCCCAGAGCATCTGTCCTTTTGTAACTAGCTCATTCACATGCATCTCTGTCAGACAGTCATCTTTAAAGCTGAATGCCATTCTGGTGTCTTGTAAAGTCAATCATCTGCTTATGGAACTTGGGGATATTTTGCCTTTGTTTCTTGTGACCAACACTCCTATAAGCACCAGGATGCAAGTATCCAATTCATTTCATTTTCAATACTTTGGGGATGTATGTACAAGAATTGTTGGGTCACAGGATAAGTTTATATTTTACTTTATTTCCTATTATTATATGTGAGGTCCATATGGGTCCCAGTTTCTTTGCCTCCTCACTAAAGCTATATGTTTTCCATTATATTGGACATGGTCACCCTAGTTGGTTTGAAAGGTGATCATTGTGGTCTTGATGTACCACACTCTATGGTTCATGATTATGAAGATCTTCCCATGTGCTATGTTCATGTTTCTTTTAGAAATATTTATGCAAATAATGCAGCCAATTTTACTTTTAATTTTTTAAAGTTTTAAGTATAAAATTCAAAGTTCTGATAATTATTTGGCTTTTAATTTTTATATTGTGTGTGTGCCTGAATATGTATGTGCAGCAGAGGCCAGAGTTACAGGTGATTTTAAGTCACCTGATATGAGTGCTGAAAACTAAACTCAGTACCTCCAGAAGAGCAGCAAGTACTCTTAATTTTTAATCTACCTATCCAGACCCTTTACATAGTTTTTTTCAAAGATTTATTTATTTGTTTTATGTATGAGTACCCCATTGCTCTCTTCATACACACCAGAGGAGAGCATCAGATCCCATTACGAATGGTTGTGAGCTACCATGTGACCCACCATGTGTTGCTGGGAATTGAACTCAGGACCTTTGGAAGAGCAGACTGTGCTCTTAACCACTGAGCCATCTCTCAAGTCCCTCTATGGGCTACTTCTTCAGTTATGGGGTAACATGTGTCCTTTTTACAGTCTAAAGATCAATCTCTCTATGATACATAATTCTCTCCCTTGTGTGTTTTGTCCTCTCAATCTCTTGATGTCTTGCAATGCCCAATGTCACTCAAATAAGGGAGGAATCATCTTTCTGTGTTTTTGTGTTACAATAGGTCTTTGTCAAGATCAATATTCTGAAAATTTCCCCCTACATTTACTTTTAAGTGTTTTACTTTCACTTTTTACAGACTTCATAAATTTGTGACACTTATAAGATAAGGGCTATGCTGCACTTTTGTGCATGGATGTGGCATGGGTTCTCCTAGTCCAACTTCATGGTCTTGTCTTACTGTTTTTCCAAGAAAGATATGTAACGTGTAGGAATTCCTTTCTTGGGTCTCTCTTCTACTAAAGTAAAACCTATCTTGTTCCATTGCCACATTATTCTGATGACTTGGGCTTTGAAATAGATTTGAAATCAGAAAGTGTGTACCTGCCTTCTTTGATATTTGTGTTAGTTCTTTCCATTACTTCAGTCTATACATAGGAGAAATAGTGTACTGCATGCTCACTTTGGTAGAGAGCCATTGGGCTCCCTACTCTCTTGTTCTGCATCATGGTATTCAGAGTTCAAGCCATTGGCTTTTCCAAGCCAGTAATCCATGGCAAATGCCTTGGGCATGGAGGAAGTGAGATGGAGTGTGGTCCTGGACACAAGCCCATACTCTCCTATCTATTCTGACCTTCAGCCCAGCAGCTCATCTTGGACAAACACTTCTCAATTTGTTGTTTGCTCTGAGACCATCTCCAGAGCACTGAATTGTTTGGGTTTTATCATTATGTCAATGTTTATTCTTTTTTGAGAAGAGAAAGAAAACTTATGACCTCTTCATCTTGCTCTCCTGGGAGACAAGCTCATCCACTTCTGTTTGTAGACTACTTAATTTGATTGATTTTTCTAAGCCCTGAAGAAAACTTCTAATCAGAGTTAAACAAGATTAGATAAAATCCATCCTTTAATTTGGCAAGATTGGGCAATTATTTAAGGAGCGTTCACATTGTAGTTGGATTCTAAGTTTCCAGAACAGAATGAGCCTGCAGCTCTCTGACAGGTGTTAAGAGTCAGCATCAGAGTAGAAAGCCAAGGATTTGATAGAGATGTCACTAGCCTGGGCCTAGGTGGGAGGAGTATTTGAAGAGCTTGTCTGTCTGCCATCTTCTCCTTAGTATTCTCTGTTATTTAGAAATGACTTTAGACAAATGATGTAATTGATTTGAAAGAAATGGGCTGAGAGAAATGGGCTGGCAAACAAAAAAAAATTCACAGTAGGTAATTTGGGGACAAAAGTTTTTCCTCATGTGTTCCAATGGCATAGAAAATATACTATGGATAAATCAGGGTTGCAATTGCTTTTGTGTAGCATATTATCCTCACTGGGGTATTAGAGCTCCAAAAGAGAACTTTGGGTTGATTCGGGAAGTACTAATGTTTGTTAGTAATGTTTTTTTTCTCAGTGTCAGAACAAGATGCAAGATGATGGTAGGTAAAATAAAGGATTGGAACGAAGTCCACCCATTCCTTTTAATTGTTGGTCTTTTTCTTCACGACTCTCAGAACTTGCATTTGTGAAATAATATGAGGTCTAGATATAATGGCCTAATTCAATGTCCAGGAGATGAGCTTTTCCAGAGAAAATCTAATAAGCCTTGAGGCATTTTAGATGAGTTTTCATATAAGTATCTCCATTTATAACTGTTAAATTTCAGAAGATTGTGTTCCTATTTATATATCAAAGGACAAAAAAAAAAAAAACGGGTAAGACAAAATTATTTTCCAAATTTTAAGAACAAATATTAATTAATGAAAGGGCTAGAAAATTCACCATATCTCAAGTATAACTAGTTCATGATGGAGCATAGATTCAAAGTGAGGAAAACCAGTAGTTCTCTTCAGTAATTCATGCCAAGGCAGGTAGAGTCTTATAGGAGCATCTCCCTGCTGCAGTGAAAGCTGAGAGCCTTTTCAAATTCTCTTCACACTTGAGGCTTAACAGATTCCCTTTGGGACAACAACAACCACTACCAAGAGTCTGCTTACCATTGAACAAGCCACATTCTAAAAGCCCTAACATAACAAGAACCGGCTAATTTCCCAGCAGTCTGAGCAGCTGCCACAGCTGTAGAAGTCCCTGACAAGCAGTGGCCTTAGATGTTCTCATTCCTGAGATCTTGGGCAGCAGAGAATTCTCTCTATGGCTCCTCAGTAAAGATCTTCATCTCTAGCCTGGGCTGATCTTTCTGATTTGGGTGTTCTTCTTGGGAAAATAGGGTCACCCAATATGAACATCAAGGCCAGAACCTTCCCAAATGATACTCTGTGATGTTAGATACATTTGAATACTCCCCAGACACAACGGTAGCTTCCAGATGCAATATCCAGGCATTACAGATATGATTCTGGGAGATACTAAATCTAGGAAACCAGGACAGAAACAAGTGTCAGGTCCCTGCTGTGAACTACCAAAAAGGGGTGTGAAGAGTCACCCCGTCACTACCTCAGTCTAAGCTAGACATGGAGAAGGAAGGCAGCTTCTGTAATGGAGTTCCCTCTGTATATTGGCACTCTGAGCTTGATTGATTATAGTCCTGGAGAGAAGGGAACCTTGCTGGAATCGATAGAGTGTGGGGTGCACGACACTGACAAATGGACCTGCCAAACCTGGGCCAATGGAGTTGGCATCTCCCAAATACATTATAAATATCAAGCAGCTCTTCACTTCCAGGGAGAGAATTTAATCAGCAGTGTAGCAGCCAAGTTGGAAAACTTTGTCTCATCAGGGGGGTCTCCATTAAGCCTCAGCCTGGCAGGGTATAAAGGTAGATTTTCCCTGGGATGAATTACAAATTCCACAGGATGGAATGTGTTGTCCCTAGTCAGGTCAAGGCAAAGACTCTCAAGCATGCACCTTTCTTCTGGAAGCGCCCTGCCCAGTCTGTCACCAGTTACTGTCAATCTTCACACTGAAGGACCAGCAGCATGCTTTCACCTACCCATCAGGAAGCCTCCCAACACATTAGGGTGACATATGAGCAGGTGTTGACAGCTAGCTCAACTGTTGGGTGCAATGTTTCATCAAGACTGTAGCAGCAACATGAATGTCATCTAGCCCATATTCTGTCGCTACTTTTGGATTTTTGTGGCCCAGGTACGATTGGGCTGGAAAGTCCAATGGGCTGGAAAGTAGTCACCGGTCTTCTTGTCAGCATCTTTCAGGAATCCCAGTTTTCTTTAACAGCAAGATCTGTTGTAAATTATCCTTAATACCTCCCACTTCTAACAGGAAGAACTGATCATTTATTGGTTAACTTTAGTTGTCAGTATGAACACCCTGTGCTTCTAGTGAAAATTTCTAGCAACCTAACCAGGCAACCAAATAGGCATCTTGTCTTTTATGCACTTTAACCAAGCATCTGAATACCTTCTCAGAGGCCACATAGCATTTCCCCCTGCATCAAGCCCTAGGTCTGAACACAATAAGGGTAGAGCTTGACTTCTACTGCCAGTGCGAAGCAGACTGTCCATTACCTACTCTATAGACTTTCCCCTCCTTTGGCTGTCTGGGAGGATATAGCTGTACCAGCTATGATCTTTTCTTTGAACAGAAAGGAAGATAGAAGCATTCAGCAAACACAGCTACCCTCCATGAGCTGGGATCTGCTCACCTGCCAAGCCTAAGATATACCTAAGATAGAGAAGGAGACCCGCCTCAGTGAAAAAGACTTAACTGGGAGGGGATTATTTCTAGGAGGTCCTCTTCAGCCGGGTAACCTTGGCTGTGAATATTCTCCAGGAGAAGACTTCTCCATCTGCCCCGCGGGTATGACACAGCCACTCCTGCATCCCGAAGTACCCAACAGAGCATTCCCATGGCATATATGGCAAGATGTAACATGTCAGCTTAAGTCTATCATGCCGACACAGAGTGCCCGTCACTCAGGACACATTTGGCAGTGCAACAGAGCTCTGACCTGTGCTGCTGGAACATTGTCAGTGCAATTAGACAAACAGGAAAGGCAAGACAGGGAAATTCAAAGAGAGGGAAGTGAGAATCGGTGGGCCTAGACAGCTCAACCAAGAAGTTAAAGGGCTGTTTATGTGTGGGAGAGGGTTTCTGGTAAGGGTAGAGGAGCCACAGGCTACATGATTAGGGATAATGAGAAATTAGGAGTTAAGGACAACAAAATATTTCATTTACAGTAGCAATCAAAAATATAAACTCCCTAGGAATGATGAAGCAATAAACTTGATAAAATCTCTGCAGTCACATCTTTAACAAGTTTTTGGAGATGCCCGAGAGGAAAGAGATGCATTAGGAAGATGGATACAGCACCACATAGGAAAATTCACCACTGAGAACATTTTAAAAGTACTCATTAGGGAATTTGTCATGGACCTAATGAGTGTGCACACATTTTTTTTTCCTGGAACTAGAAATATGGAAAACATAAACAAGAAACTTGGGAACTTTTTGACAAAAATGCTAAAATGAAGAACTCTGAGTGAAGGCTAGACCCATTAGATATGTAGCAGACTGTGAATCTTATTAATAAGAGCATAGCAGTGTGCTGTTTGAATACACCTGGCAGAGAAAACAGAAATGAACTATGTGTGGAGAAATGTAAAATACTAAAAGGGTCAGGAATCACAAGAATAAGGTACATTGAATAAATTTTACTAAAACAAATGGAGAAGTCAGGAAAAAATAATGCTTGGCCTGCTCATACAGCTTGACGCTGAATACCTTAAGAATATACTGCATGTAAATGCAGCCCCTTGGGAGTGCTGAAAGAAAATGAGAAAGGAAAGAGAAAGGGAAAAAAATCACCCTTGATGTTGTCAATGAAAAGGCACATTTTTTTAGTGCATCTTTGTGTGTGTGTGTGTGTGTGTGTGTGTGTGTATGTGTGTGTGTGTACCTGTCTGTCTGACTGTGTGCATATGTACAGGTCTGTGTGTGTCTACGTGTCTCCATGTATGTCTGTCTCTATGTGTATGCACATGTGTGTGCACACAAGTGTGTGTGTGTGTATGTGTGTGTATCTGTCCGACTGTGTACACATACATGTGTACAGGTCTATGTGTGTCTATGTGTGTCTATCTCTATGTGCATGTGCAAGTGTGTGTGTGTGTGTGTGTGTATGTATTTGTGTGTTTGTGTGTTTGCTTGTGGAGGCCAGAGAAAGGTACCATATCTCCTGCAACTGGAGTTACTCAAAGTATCTGTAAGGCAGCCACATGGGTGCTAGGAGCCAAATTCGAGTTCTCTGTAATAACCCCAGGTTCTCTTAACCAACAAGCCATCTCTCTGGCCCAAGAAGCACATTGCTTTCAACTATTCAATAACCAGGATCCATGGAAGACTGGAAACTTAGACTGAGCAGAAATTTAAAACATCTACATGTAGAAAGGTGTGAAAGCCAAAGTGTAAATGGCAAGCTGGTCAGACTGGCTGTAACACAGGTCACAAACTGGGAATGGTTTTTGGATATACGAGTGGTCCATTGAATCACAGAATGCAGTCACACACACATACACACACACACACACACATGCCCACGTGTGCGCACACGCACACCTTCATGTTTGCCTGATTAATCCTTTGGTGTTTCATGGGCAGGGAGTGTGGGGCCCAGTGCTGTGTAGTCACTTAAGATGCCTTCTTAAAAACAGCCAGTGTGATGCTTGGTGTGAGACATGCACTACTTTTCTTGCTATTGCTAATATACATGTACCTACTAATCAGCCAAACCCAGAAAATGCTCCAATTTGAGATTAAGGAATTCTAGAAGGCAGAGATGCAAGGCAAAAGTAGCCAGTGTTGAAAACTAGAGAGTTTAAACTACCTGGATCCTTGGGAGATACCAAGAATTAATACCAGAATTAATAGAATACTCACAGTTCTTCAGCTTTGCAATGATTTACCTACTGGGCTCGAATTTCTTATTCAAGACTCAATTCCATTTGCCTGTCAGTCATATCGTACAGAAAGCAAATCTGTCATTTAAGATTGGCATAAATGTCTCCTCTGTGTAAACCCCAGGTCTCTGGGACTCCTCTGGTAACGCACTGAAAGGGAAAGATAATTTGAATGTTAGCTACCATTGCAGTCAACCCACAGATGGCCTTGGGATGTAAATTAGTGAAGGCATGGATGCATTATTATTTTAAATGTTATGACCTGTGAGAGAATTTAAAACTGAAAAGGATAGATGAGCTTTGAGGTGTGACTCCCCCAAAAACTCGGTCTCAGCATCCATGCATCCCCTCCCCCACCCACCATGGCTTCCCTAGAGGGCTTCACAGAAGTCTGGTGGCTTCATGGGGTTGATGTCACCCAGATCCTGCTGTGCTAGTCACCCTACTATCCTGCCATGTAATAGCAGCGGTGCCAGGCCCTGCAGGGGAGCAGGATTAGAGTGCTATTCAAGAGCTTGAATGTGTGGCTTCTCCCTTTCTGCCCAGGTCAGGTTGAAATAGTGTTTTCACACCTCATAAATGAGGTTCCGTCCCAAGAGAGCAAAACCAGATTTCTAAGTGATTAGCTTAAGTTTTATTGTCTTTTTATTATATGTTGTCAACACTCATGTTAAAGAGAAAGTTTAAGTGTGTTCACATTCTGCATGTTGTCCAAGTGCACATTCCCCTGAGGAGAACTCAGGCTGGTTTTGTCACTTCCCTATGCCTGCCCTCCTTGCATGCCAACATCCACTTCAATTACCGGGGACACACAGGCTACAAGGAAGGGTTCAGACTGTGCCATCTGCCCCACCCTCTCTCTTGCTTTTGTGCCCCATGGAGAAGTAACATCAGTGAGCAATGGTGTTCAGCGTTCAGCAGTGAGCAGCATTCCCAACTCTAGTTGTTTTCTCTGCTGTCTGTGTTTGGTTGACACTCAGCCTCTCAGGCTCCAAGAGCAGTTGTACCAGAAGCCACATTTGTGGTATGTGTATGCCGAACTTCCACTCTTTATGGGACTCCTAGAAACTTATAGCCAGGAGTGTAGGGTAACCTGTGACCTTCCTGTGTAAGGCAAGTAATCTAATATCAAATCTATACGTTACCAGAAAGGAAACTGAAGCAATGAAAAGGTTATATCCCCCCTGACACTTTATATAAACTTGCAGTTACTGAAGAGAGAGCAGGCGTCAAGCACTTAGTTCAGTGGATCAACAAATCGGTTAGGTTGCTTCATTTCTTAGAAAAATATCCAAATCATGGTGCTGGACAACTGTACAACCTGTCCACAGGAACAGACATCATAGATATGTTCCCATGCAGCTCAGAAATCCTCTGACAGCTTGTGAAGGCTGGTATTAATTTCCAGTGTGACCTAACCTAGAATCACCAAGAAAAGAATTTCAATAAGGAAATGTCTAGAAATAATGGCCTATGGGTGTGTCTGTAGGGGTTGTCTTATTTGTGTTAATGGAAGTAGAAATATCCACCATGACTATGGGCAGCACCATTCCCTAGGCAGAGCATTACAGGCAATTATAAGAGCAGAGCAAATGCATTGAACATAAGCTAGCATGCACTAATTCTCTACTGTTGACTATGGATCTGAGGAGCTGCTTTGAGTTCCTGATGCCTTTACTTCTTTATGATGATGTACTGCAATCTAGAGGCTAAAATAAACCCTACATCCCAAAATTATTTTTGTCAGAGTATTTAATCACAGTGATGAACGCAAAACTGACATAGAAAGAAACTTTCTCTTTCTCTTCACTGTTATGTGGTCCCTTCTGCTATCAGTCACACAATAGATAGGTGTATTAATTAGTTGCTTTTTGTCCTAGAGGAGCTCTGAGCTGGGCTTCCAGCTTTTTCTTCTCTTCCCTACATTAATGCCATTTCATTGTCTCATGTCCTTAGATCATCTAGGTCAAGACCACAGCATGGCACTCAGGCCTTCATTGTCACGACGGCTCTTCTTGCAAGGTCATTGGCTCAGTAGTAGGTTGGTGAATCAAAAACAAAAGTGAGTCTCAAGCTCTTTATTTAAATGATAATGGGGCATATTCTCCTTTCTTTCTTTGCATAGGTGGCTGGAGAGTTATATCTCCAGGCAACTTCAACCAGCTGGGGGCCACAGCAACAGGGAAGTGCTGAAACTAATGAATATGAACAGAACAGGTAGAAGGGTCTCCCTGTCGGTCTCCCTGTGGCTCTCCTGCTCCAATGAGACCTAACCTAGGGAATTAGAATGCTGGCTTCAGCATCATTACACAAGATTTTTAGTGTTTTTGAAATTATGACATGAAGTGTTTATGTGGAACCCAGGTGGAAGCAGCTGCTTGCTCACCATTTGCTCTCTGTGCTGGGGCTATGACAAGTCATACCTCTGGCCCCTGTGCAGCCTGAGCCCCTGGCCCTGACAGGGAAAGATAAATGAACCCCGAGGAAATAATTCCACCAACTCTTGGTCATTTCTATCTTAGAGAACCGGAATGCATGCTTACCAGGCGCCTAAATTCCTCCCTTGCTGGAAATGTATATAGCAAAATCTGGTTCCTTGTCTGCCTTACATAAAGCAACTTAAACATAATGTAGTGCCGGGAAGACCATAAATCTCTAATGAAGACAAGTGGATACCACACACAGAGGTATTGTTAAGAAACAGGGGAACACTTCTTGTGACACTCCATTGTAATATAGACTCAAACCGCGTCAACAAGATAGAAGCTGGACTATCCTATAAAATATGGCCAAAGGATTGCATTATCTGGGCTGCTTAGTAAACTCATTTTCATTAGTAGACCAAGGAAGGCTCAACACCTTCTTAAAGTGGGAAAACAAATATTCACCATACACGATGGTTGTTTTGTCTTGGAACTCACATCTAGTAAAATACTCCCTTTCTCCAAGAGTAAGAACAAAAAAGATAAACCAGGAAATAGAAAAATATGAAATATAGGTAAATGCTATGCAAATTTGTGGCTTGTGCTCTTGGGGTCCAATTCTTTCAGTCTATTCAGATTGCTGAGGAAAAATTATATGACAAACTGAGCAATTATTTGTAATTTAAAAATACCATAGACAAAGCAATTATCAACAATAAAAATTGTTCTTTCTGGTTCCAGTAGTTGGAAGCAGAGGATGAAGGCAGAATACCTGTGGGGTCTGCTCTCTGCATCCTAGGGCAGGATGGATAAAGAAAGGGGAGGTGGCTTCTTAAGGCTTTTTGGTTCTCCTCACCTGCACAGGAGACTAGTTTCTGGTGATTTTCAGTTCAGGAGTTTTAGAAGGACACAGCCATCCCCCACTGTGACCTCCAGGGAGGAACATGGGATACAGGCTAAAAGAAATCACCCCTTCTCCCCAGGCTGCACACCAGCAGGCCTCCTGCCCTGCAGTGTAGACCAGCAGGGTCCTGCATGCTAACTCAGCATTGCCTACACAGGAACACCTCCCTTTCCACAATGGCCATCTGACCCCTGCTTGTCCTGCTGTCACTGTTCTCCCAGCTCCGATCAATCCCCCAGCTCCACCTGGGTGAGCATTTCATTGTCCATCCCTGACTTGTGTTCTTCCCTTCCATATCTCTGCTTTGATTTAGCTATTCGAAACACAGTGGGTACACAAATTAGAGCAGAGGCATTTCATTCATTCAATTATAATGCCTAAAAAGCAGGTTTGGAATTATAGCTTAGAAAATAGAACTTGTACTCTGCCTGCACAAATCCCTGGGTAAGAGCCTCAGTACAGTTCAATACATACATACATACATACATACATACATACATATGTATACGCATAATACACACACACACATATATATATATGCATGGTTGCATACATACATAAACTGTATAAATGAATAACCCTTCAGTAGTTTTCATTGCCTTGCCATTTGGACTGTTTCTTCAAACCCCATCTTTGCATTTATTGTGATATTGTTACATTGGAATCTCATGAGTCCCGGATCCTGAAGATGGTCTTCTGATGGACTAACACTGTCAAATGATCATAAACAGATGTGACAGGAAGCTCCGTGGCTTCCTGCTTAGTCATCATGACTCATGGAACACTGAGAAGGGCCACCAGAGACCACTCTCTTGGCATGTAAATGAGAACTTCCTAGGAGGGGTTGTTATGGGACTTACATGGATGAAGGCATCCCAGTATAGGGTAGCTAAAACAGTACATGAATGAGAAGAGTTATGTTGCTATCTCGGATGTCCCATACTTTATCTTTGCTGTGTGTACTTGGGGTCCTTGATCTTCTACTGGGACAATGCGCCCTCTAACAAAGCGAGGAAATTGCTGATGACTTTGGGATTTGCCTCCAGCTTTTCTAGCTGCAACTCCTCTCCTGCAAATTAGCACTGCATGTCTCTTTCCTCTTCTTATGATGCTGATAGCTTTGCATAGTAATTACATAAGGATGTGTCCATAGCAACAACATGAAGACAGGACCATTTCTACCAGGAATTCACCACCCCACTGAGGGGCTCTTATAACTTAATTACATTTAAGTCTCTGCTCTTCTGTATAGCGTGGGGCATAATAAATTTTATTTAAAAATTATCTCAGGGACTTCTGGTCCTAGGAATGAGAAATTACCTGTGAGTAAATTTAGCCTCTGTTAAAGGCATGGGAAAACGTGGATGGAAAAATTGCTTCTAAGCACTGGGCACTGACAAATTTGGCATTACAATTCACAGGGGAAGTTGGCACCTTGGTGTTCAGTGATGGGTCTCTGAGGCTTCTCATGCTCTTCTATGTAGTCAAAATGATGGTGCTGGTTGGCATTTGCTCTAGAGAAGTCATTTCAAAGATTATTATAGAGTAGATAGCATTTGGAAGCTAATGTCTCCAGCAGAGAAAAAGGTTAGGCATTTTTATAGCAGACAGTTATTATTAAAAAAAAAAAATTAACTCTGCCATGGTCTGCATGGCTTCAGGATTAACCTAACTGGGCCATCATGGAATTATAAAATGACAGAAATAGATAGACAAAAGCTAGAATATGATGGGCCTTACAGCACATTTATGTTATAGATCTGTGTAAGGGAGCAAACTTGGGCTATAAATGTCTGAGAGGCGAAAGCTATTGTAGGCAATTTCTACATGCACTATTAGCAGGTACATACAGTCCAGAAGAAGGCTTTGCCATTTCAGTGGGTCTGAGACATTGGCACTTTGAAATGTTCATGCTAATGCCAACAATACACATTTACAGAGTCCCATAGTACAGCATCCGTGTCTCCCACAGGTCCCAGGTTACTGAAGGACTCTTCAGCTGTGATGGGAGTCTATACCTCCTCCTGGATTGGCCTGTGCTAGAAACTCCAGCAAGTACAGAATCTTGCTGAGTTCACTGCTGAGTGATCAAGCACTTTTCTTCTACTTGTGAAGTCTGATATCACCTCATAGGAAAAGAAGAAAGAATCCAGACTATAGGTCCTGAGAGAGTAGAGGACAAAGGTCAAATGTAGACAAATACATGGCTTTCTGGAAGATGGTGGCCTCTGTGTATGTTCAGGGGTATAGAAGCCTTACTGTGATTCAAAAGCAGACAGTCTGGTCATGCTGAGGCATGATGGGTTGGGAAGATGAGGACCCCACAAGGCCTGCTTCTTATTTCTTCCTGCTGTTCCTTCACTTCAGGCTGAGCTTTGCTGAGGAGGAAGATGGCAAGTTTGGAGTTACAGCGGTTTTGTTGCCAAGGAACTTTAGTTAGGGCTAAACACAGGGATCCCTATGATTAGAGATAGTCACCACTTATGTGTCTCATGGTGGGAAAGGAATCTTCAATTTTACAGACTCCTTAGAAGACTATGAAGGAAGAAAAAAACCAGTGCCCAGTGTGCTATTGTGGTTGGCGGCTACTGTTGTGTGGGAGAGGTAAACTTCATCAGGGCACTTGTCCTCTGACATACTCACATACAATATAGGATATAAACATGCATACACATGCATACACACATACATCCCACACACACACAGAAGTGGGGAGAGAGAAAGAGACAGAGAGGAAACAGAGAGACAGAGAGAGAACAGAAACAAAGATGAATGCATACGTTACTGTATGCACGGAACGTAGAAGACTTTGGCAGCATATACAGTCCCACATTAGCAAGTGGAGTCTTCAGTGGAAGCTGTGGTATTTTATGCTTCAGGATATTAAAGTCAAAAATCATTGTTTAAATGCTTCATCATTTTATGTATTTCTACAAAGCAAAATTAGAAAAGCAAAAAAGAAAAGAATGATGTTAATTATATTAATGACTGATTAATTAATTTCTGATTGGGAGATTACCTTGTTTTTCAACAGAAACCTGGCAAATTGTGAAGAACAGGAAACATGCCACGTGCTATACAAAAGCCCACACCTTCAGCTTCCAGCTTTTTGTGTCTCTCAAATTTCACGTTATCCACTCACAGTAGCATACAAAAGCCAGTTAAATGTTGTTAAGTTGAGGTCGTTTTAAGGAAATCAGTGCTATGTTTGGTGAGTTTGAGTGTGAGAGGAAGTGTAGCATGGGATCCATCACACAGGCAGCATTGTACCATCTCAGAAAATTAGCAAGGGGAGGGAAAAAGATGGAGCTGCAAAGAGAACAGAAGGTATCTTTGTAAGAGCAAGCACAAAACTGCTATCTCAGATAGATGATAGATAGATCGATAGATAGATAGGTAGATAGATAGATAGATAGATAGATAGATAGATAGATAGATAGATGGATAGATAGATGGATAGATAGATAGGTAGATAATAGATAGATGATAGATAATAGATAGATAGATAGATAGATGATGGATGGATAGATAGATAGATAGATGGATAGATGGATAGATAAATAGATGATGGATGGATAGATAGATAGATAAATATCAGATGATGGATAGATAAATAGATGATGGATAGATAGATAGATAGATAGATAGATAGATAGATAGATAGATAGATACTTTTTCATCTATCAGTTCTGCTCCTTCAGAGAGCACTGACTGATACAACATGGTGAAGAAACATTAAGATATTCCATTCTATATTTTGTGTAGTTCCTTAGAAAATAAAATTTACTTGCCCAAACCTATTATTACAAGGCAGTGACACCTTCAGAACTTGTAGGGTGACTATTATAAGCTGATGGATATGGAGCATTTGTGATGTGCTGTATTTAAGCTCCTTCCTAATAGTAGATGTTGGCCAAGAACCTCAGTATGTAAACAAAGCACTTCTTTGTTCATTCTTGCAAAGCTATTGTCTAATTAGTGGATTAAATAAAATTTTGAGATTAGAAATGTAAATGTGATTTATGACTGTAGCTGCATGATAGGATGGCATTTTATGGAAGCCCTGGCCCCATGATGGGGGCTCAGGACTCAAGTAGTGACTCTCCATTGTTCCCTGGATGACCTTTCTTGTTTCATTGTGCCATAATTAGCTACGGGATTAAATTGTGCATAAAATTCTAATTGCTAACTCTAAAGGTATTCAAATGGCGCTACCATCCAATAGAAACAAACTATAATTATTGTGTGATTTCATTATGTTTTTCATCAAATTAAGTATGTACAGTTTTCTCCTAAAACTCACATCCTGGAATCATTGAATGGATTAAAAGCTAGGGCTGACCCAGCACTATGTTTGTTAGCCAGTGTCATTAAACTATTAATTAAATATGCATTTGCTCTGCGCAGCCTGCCTTCAGTATTTCACATCTTCAGGTGCCCTGTCTGATGACATCAGTGGTGCTCATTCATTTCCTCTTTGAGGCATTTACTGCACAGTAATTGTGGGAAATAGCAGCTCAACTGGCCAGCTCTTCCTCTACAGTAAGAGCCATCTTCCTTTTCCCCTGTTCTCCAGGGCACGATTATTCTGTGGTCAGCACTGACACCTGGCTGCAGTGTTACTGCCAAGGCCAACACAACAACTGAACATCATGGCGGGCACTGAGCACTTCTTGAATAGGCTATTGATCTCAAGAGTCTGACTCTAGCCCCTGTTCCATACAACACAGTAAATTCTCTTCCAAGTCGACATTTGATCCCTGTCTATTTGTATAGAATCTCATCCTGAGATTTGTGACCTGGTATAGACTGGGATCTCCCTGGACCTGATTCCCACATGCTCTCCTGGATTCACTTCCTAAGGGCATCTCTTCTCTTTCTGAGATTTCCAGACTCCCTGAACTCACATAGTTTTCCTCATCACAACCGTGGACCTCCCAAGGGCATGTGAGCATATCCACTCAGGATATGCTTCTGATATATAGCTTGTCCATTGTTCCCTTTAACTGTGGTGTTGTGATGGATTCTAGCTCATTCCATCCCCTTCTAGCTGTGATGCAGTTGATGGTGCTATGCCTGCATCACAGTGACTGGTGAGTCACACAACAAGCTCACATCTGAGCTGCTGAGGCGTCAGCTCAGCTTTCTTCCACTTTCTGAAGTTTGGGGTGATGGACCCTGACTATGACCCCTTTCATGCAGTGACATGTAAGTCTTGAGGGCCTTAAATCAGGAATCACTTCTCGAATTGCTTTGCTCTTCAGATATCGGACCTTGCACTAGTCTGCTGAAAGTGTTAATTTCCTTCCGTTATCTGTTTATCTAACTCTTTTACTACATGCTAGGAAGTAGAATCAACTCTACGTTCACAGCTAAACTCTAGTTTCTTAGTCGTCTGCTGTCTAGCAAGAACCCAATCATGATTTGAAGGTTTTGTTCTTTATATTTTCTCTATATCCCACTCTCTGTTTCTATAAGTGGGAAAATTCCATTTCACTCACCCATTCACAGAGCATGTGCAGAACTTTGTCTCTCTTTTTGTGTATTAGATTGGGACATTTAAAGAATATTTGCTCTTTTCTTGAGTTTCATTGATTGTAGTGGATGCTGTTGTTTTGCTGTGTCTCCTATAGCATCATGACTTGACAACTCTGTCATCAGCTCATAGTACTACTTGGATGTTATGGAAATTGAGGAGATGGGGACCAAAAGAAATCTATGTCACTGATTGCATGCTCTTGAGGGTGTTTGTGAGACCCCAGGCCTCCCCAGTCTCTCTTTTGGTTTTCTGACTACCACAAGATAGACAAACCTCCCTCCCCTGCCATGCTTTCACACGTGGTATGCTGCCACACGACAGTCCCAAATGAAAGGTGGGAACCAACACTGAGCTAAAACCTATGAAACAATGAGCCCCCAAAGCCTTTTCTCTATAGAATCTGGTAACCTCAGGTATTCCAAATGAAAAACTGACCAAGTATGTTTAATTATTGATTACTGTGTCTAAGCTGTTATCGGGATCTTCAAGTAGTATGTAGCTATCCATATATCCACTTATCCATCTCCTTAATCACTTATCTATCCATCCAACTAATTACCTATTATCCAATTATCTCTCCATCCATCTTCTTTCACACATCTATCATCCATCTATTTATCACCTGTCACTTACCCATCATCTATCTATCCATCTATCATCTACCCATCAAGGTATCATCTCTCTCTCTCTCTCTCTCTCTCTCTCTCCATATATCACCCATCTATTCACCTATCATCTATCTTTCAACCATTTTTATATCTATATCAAATTTGTCTCTTTCGTCTGTCTAGATGGATTTGACTGCCCTAGGGAACAACATATTCATCTGTCACACTGAGACTTCTTCTGTCTTCCCAGTGTAATGGCTTCTGGTGGAGAAATGACAACCAGCATCTGCATTCATCACACAGAGTAGGTTTAGTGTCCCTACTTCACTCAGACAGGCTCTCATCTTTACATTTCCCCCACACACTCATGAGACCGATTAGGCTCTATCCTTGCTCCTGATTTATCTTGCTAACATTTAATCTCACTTTATGTTGCACTCAAATAGTTCTTGGGCACATATGCCTGAACAGGTTCCATTGAAATAATCAACTATTAATATATTATTTTTACTGGAAACTAAATTAGTAAATGTGCAGAACTGAGACATGTTAGCTATCTAAAAGCTCCACCCACCGATAAATTCTCTGGATTTGAAGCAGACATCTCACCTTCATAGAACCACCTCTGCTTTCTCTTCGTGGGACTAAGCACATTGCTCCCCGATTTGACCCACACTGCCATCCTGTAAATGAGAATAGTTTGTCTCTTTCAACTTATAAAATAAATTCATTTGACTTCATGGATGTTGCTTAATCCCTGTCTTCTTTCATGCAAGCTGTAGACCTAGATGGCCTGCCTCCATCACTGCAGAACACCTGGTGTGGAACATGAATCCATGTTGAAGGGCTGCAGCTCTCTGAGTCCTACTTGCTACGACAGATGCTGAGCCCTCTGTGGACTTTCCTTGTACAGGCTCCTGGCACATGGTGGGTTAATGGGAGTGCTAGCATGCTGCCCACTGCTTTCTGGCTATATCCTGGTGCTGTCAGCAACAAGGATCTGTTCCATATCCTCCACAGCAGCCTGAAATGAATCAAACTGGAGCATGCTCTGGTCCTGCTGCTGCCTAGCATTGTACACCTGCCAATAAGTTCCTAAATGAACAAGGCTCTCTTAATACAGCCCTGAGCCAACCAGCCTCTTCCTTTTAAATTCATTGCATCCTTTCTCTTCCTAGTTATTGTTTTATTAGTTTATATAATTTTTCTTTGCTAAGAAAGATATTGCCAGAGGTTTGTTTTTAATAATTCTTTGAAAGGACTAACATTTAGCTTAATGTCTTTTCGTGTTTTGTTTTGTATTATAATAGTTGGGATGTTAATTCTTTTAAGTTTTTTGCCAGTTACTGTTTCTTTTGTTTTGTTTTTACTTGCAGAGAAAAAACGGAGTTCATTAATTTTACCCATATTTATATGGTAATAGATATATATTGCCTATCTATCATCCATCATCTATCTATCTATCTATCTATCTATCTATCTATCTATCTATCTATCTATCTATCTATCTGTCTGTCTGTCTGTCTGTCTGTCTGTCTATACTCTATCTTTAACTATAGATAGATCTATAGATACCTATAGATTCATGATAAATAGATAAACTAGATTCTCTAGATACCTATAGATGATAGAGATTCATGATAAATAGATATACTTATAATAGATTAACTAGATACATATAGATGATAGATAGATGATAGATAGATATATAGATAGATAGATGATAGAGATTCTATAGATATAGAGAGATGATGTATTTATTTTATCTCCCAGATGTAACTAGCACCATGTTCTATGTCTATCTGTTTCATGGTGAAAATGTACGATTTACTGTCTCCTTTTCCTGGGCCTGTGACTCTCATGGTACATTTGTGTTTCTTAGTGTCTCTCTCCCACCCTTGTGTGACAGGAAACCCACAGCAGCTGAAGTTGGGAATTCTGTGGCCCCAGCAGCCATCAGCTCTAAGGGAAGTCTGCTCTAAGGCAGAGCCTGTCTAACCTAGAGAAGGTCTGGAAGAGCTGCGATGAGTTATACCCTGTCTTTTTGTTTCTCTTCCTGTGATACCTTATTAGTATCTCTGAAGGTGTGCCCACGCATGTGTGGTAGAATCCTCCCTCAATATTCCAGGGGCCTCCTCTGCTTGCTGTTGCCCAGGCAGTGTCCTATAGCTCAGCACAGTCGTCCACTAGGCTGTCCCATGGTGGCTTCTGTTACAGTCACATTGACCTTCACCACAAGGCTCCACGTTCTGCCACTTCAGGTCTCAGGGTAGCAATTTCCCTACTATCTCAATGTAGCCAATGTAGCTTCTCTAATGTAGCCAAGAAATTCTATTGATTTTCAATTTGTTCCCCTTTCTTCTTATAAAATAGGAGTAATGACTCTCAAGCTCTTTATGTGTCACAAATAAATCAGAGTTGACTATAAAAAAAAAACAACTTTGTTTTAAATCATGCCGGCACTTGTTTTAAATGCACCTGTATATTCTGAATGCTTGCTGGTAGCCACAGGAACAAACGGAGAAAATTCATTACTTCAGCTGACACTGACATTCTCCAGCATGTCATTTATTCTAGCACATGAGCAGAGGCAAGCACAGTCAAGACTGTTTTTGAGGACGCAGGAGTTCTTGATGCAATGTGGCCTACTTCTTGAAGGACAGTGTCTTTCTAGTATATATCTACTAATAATGAAGGGTTGAATCTGAAATGCCCCCAACAGGTTCATATCTTCAGAGCTTGTTTCCCAACAGAGACTGCGGTATAGACAGACTGTAGAAGTTTGGGTGGTCAGGCCTGGCTGGCAGAAGTATATTGATAGAAGTGGGCCCTTTAAAGGTTACACCCACCCCAGCTCTAGCCTGTTCTTTGGGTGTGCTACCTTTTAACATAGAAGTGCCAAGGATAGACCCATTTTACCACCAAGCCTTCATTACCATGGTAGATTGAAACAGTGAGCCTAGGGAAGCCATTCTCCCTTTAAGATGCTTCTAGCAGGTATTTGGCCACAGCAATTCAAAAGTAATTAACAGGCATGATCTAGGCCTTTGACATCTAATCTCAATGTATCAGGAGCTTTTAATAGTCAGGCTTGCTGGCACATACCTTTAATCCCAGTCCTCAGTGAGGCAGAGGCAGGCAGATCTCTAAGAGTTCCAGGCCAGCCAAAGCTACATAGATGGACTCTGTCAGGAAAACCGAAAACAAATACAAGAGTAAGCTCCTCCTTTCAGAAGTCCATTGCCTCAGTATTTTCTCCCTCTTATCCCGAAGACTTCAGAGCAGGTGAAGTCTGTTTATCAGCCAGCCCTTTAGCAATTGGGAAACTTGAATGAGGAAAATTCTGGATACAGATTGACAGATTCTTCTTCCCTAGTTACTTGGGTACTTTTTGTAAGATCATACTTCACCTAAGTCATGTTTCCTAGGTTATGATTTGTGATATTTGGGGGAAAATAACATTTTCTGTAAATTTCCCTGGTAATTAAAAGTGCAAACAGTTTTGTGATTACCATCAGAAAGTTTAATCTTTTAATCATAATGACTCATATATGATGCTGTCAAGTTGATAACATCTAGAATCACCCAGTAGATAACCCTCTGGGCATGTCTCTGAGGGACCTTTTAGACTAGGTCAGTTGAGGTGGGAAGATGCACCTTAAACATGGGATTTCTCCCATCATATGAGCTGGAACCCTGGAGTGAATAGACAGGGAGGGAGCAGAGCACTGGCAGCCGTGTGTCTCTGCTTCTGGTCAGCAGATGCATTATGACCAGACACCTCCAGCTCCTGCTACTATGCCTTCTGCACCGTGCTGGACCACATCCTCAGAGTGCAAGCCAGAGCAGACTATTCCTTTCCTACATTGTTTTTGTCCATCACTTGGTCATAGGATTGGGAAACGAACTCATTCTATTTTCACTCCTTCTTTCTTACGACACTAGCAAAACATGTCTTGCTCTGTAAAATAGAAGCTGTAGTGTTGGTTACATTCTTATAGATCCTGATAGATAGCACCCTAAGAATTAACATGGTGTGTGTGTGTGTGTGTGTGTGTGTGTGTGTCATGCACCCCCGCACGCACGCACGCACACACACATTTTATTTAGTCTCATGTTATGAAGTATTTCCTAACAGGTTTTCTTTCTTTTTTCTTTTTTGGTTTTTTTGAGACAGGGTTGCTCTGTGTAGTCCTGGCTGTCCTGGAACTCACTTTGTAGACCAGGCTGGCCTCGAACTCAGAAATCTGCCTGCCTCTGCCTCCCAAGTGCTGGGATTAAAGCTGTGTGCCACCACCGCCTGGCCCAGATTTTCTTTCTTTATTCTTCCATAAGTAATATAAAATCTTACCAATTACCGTCCAGCTGTTTTTCAAGATGATGTGAGAGTTGATTAATATACATTAATCTTTATTTCTATTTTACCAATAGGTCAATGAAAATAGCTTTATCTATTCTTCACTGAGAATTTGTTCTTATATTTATCATTGAACATGGTCTACAGTCTCTATTTGATTATTCTATTTAATTTGACATAAAGATTCCATTGGCTTTATTAAAAAGTTGACTTCTATTTCATCTTTTAATTTCTGTTAAAGTTGATTAGCATCCCTGTGATCTCATCTTTAGAAATGGGGTGTTTATGGCATGCAAACTCACCCTGCTTGTATTTCTTAACTTTTGATCTCATTTCCTCACACTTCTTAAGGCAATTAATATATTATTTGTGCTTCAGTTATAAGGGACCAAACAGTTTACATAGACATTTGTTTCTTGTTTTTTAAGATTTATTTATTTATTATGTATACAGCATTCTGCCTACATGTATGCCTGCATGCCAGAAGAGGGCATCAGATCCCAGTATAGATGGTTGTAAGCCACCATGTGGTTGCTGGAAATTGAACTCAGGACCCATAGAAGAACAGTCAGCACTCTTAACCTCTGATCCATCTCTTCAAACTTGCTAAGTACCCAATTATATAAGATCATCTTAATGACTTGATACACTCTAGTTTATTAATTATTTTTTTCTGATTATTTATTTATTATCGTTATTTAATTAATTAATTCTGTTATTATTTCTTATTATATTACTTTATTCATTTTATTCTAGTCCTTTAACGTTTAAGTCTGATTCTCATGTTACTATAGCACTGCTTCTACCTTAGTCATACTTTCTAATTTTCTTTCTAGTTTTTGTTACCATTTTGCTTTATGAATGATTAATAAGTACACAATCTATACATGAATTATTCATTAATATATTATGTGTAGATTTGATTTCCAAGCACGATATATCTCTGGGAACTTCTCTCATATTAATTTATATTTAAACAGTGTTGTTGAGGAATACTTTTAAATTGTTGAGATTTGTCATAGGCTCAATATGAACTTTTTTTCTGGAGGAGGCAGGCCCAGTATACTTGGATAAAATGTGTGTTCTGTGAGCACTGGAATCTTGTCTCATATGTCCATTATGTTGTGTTGAGCAGCTCAAATATCTTCAGCCTTACTAATCATTTCATTTCCCTGGTGCATGTGCAATAAGGATTTTTTTAACTTAACATAAATATGATTTTTGAGAAACAGGAATATAGCTTAGTTGGTAAAGTGCTTCCCGGGCATATCCAATGTCTTAGGGGTTTCATTGCCAATAAAACAGAAAACAGGTACAGTAGTGAATGCCTATAATGCTGGCGTACTGGGAGTGGAGGCTATAAAATAGGAAGTTCAAGGTCATCCTTAGCTAAATAGTGAGTCTGAGCCTGGGATATGTGACACACACACACACACACAAACACAAACATTTCTCAAAGTTTGCTAATTCTTTTTTTGAAGATTTATATTTTTGTCTTTTTCTTTTTTTAGAATCTTTTTCTATCTTATGTGTTTGTGTATTTGCCTCTGTGTATGTTTGTGTGTGTGTGTGTGTGTGTGTGTGTGTGTGTGTGTGTGTGTGTGTGTTTGTACCAAGTACATGCAGAGTCCACAGGAGCTAGTAGGGGGCATTGGATGCTCTGAAACTGAGTTATATATGGTTATGAGCTACTGTTTCAGTGATGGACCTGACCCAACATCCTCTGCAAAAGTAACAGGCTCACTTAACCACAGAAATAGCCTTCTCAGATAAAATATTTAAATGTGTACATTTTATTTTTGATATTATAATATAATTAAATTATCTACACTTTCTCTTCTCTCTAAGTCCGCCCATGTATAACTCCTTCCTTTCTCTCAAATTCATGCCGATCTTTAATTGTGTGTGTGCGTGTGTGTGTGTGTGTGTGTGTGTGTGTGATAGATACACACATATAAATGCAACTTATTCAGCCTATATAATGTTGCTTCTATGTATATGTTTTCAGGACTGACCATTTAGTATTGGACAACCAATTTCTATGCTCTTCCCTAGAAAGGACTATTTCTTATGCCCTCAGCATTCCCTGGTTGCTTGTGTTCTTTGTGTAGGGCTAAGGACTTGTGAGTGTCCCCTGTCCATGTCAGCATGTCCACTGCTGTCACCATTGTTCAGGTCATGGTTAGGCAGCCATTTTGCTTGCTGAGGCTGGAGCATGGCCTGCTCATGCAATTGCATTTTCACCAGCTTTCTGTTTTCAATGGTTTCCTTTACTGCTCACACTTGATGTCCTGAAACTCCATCTGTAGATCAGGATGGCTTTAAACCCTGAGATCCATTTGCCTCTATCTCCTGAGTTGGAAGTTCAGCTGGGTGGGGTTTTGCCTTCAGGTCACAACCCCCTTTTTTCCATTTACTATTGGGCTTTTCTTTTATCTGTTTACCTCCTTAAGCTCCATTCCACTTCCTGGTGCCCCTTTCCTCCTCAAACTGTACATGTTTTATTTTTCCTTCCTCAACTTGTTCCTTTTCATTATAGATCATTATAGAGTGACCACTAATAACTACACAACAGACACTCATTACTGGGCTCTTTTGATATTCCCTCTGTCAGTGAAATTAACCCAAACTCTTCAACTTAGCTTCAGACTGACATTTCAAACAAGGTCAAAACCCAGCTACATTCTTTACCAAAATATCATAAGAACAATCTCTTCTAAAATCCTTCTCCTCTGAAAACTGTTGAGCCAGGTTCCCACAGTTCCAATAACTCTCACCAAAACTGTCTTCCATGCTTCTACTAGTATGGCCCACTAAGCGCCGCCCCCCCCCAAGCATTCCACTGTTTACCTAATCCAAAGTCCCATAATCTACATTCCTCCAAGCAAAAGCATGGTCAGGCCTATCACAGCAATATGTCACTCCTGGAACCAATTTCTGTCTTACATAGGGTTTTATTGCTGCACAGAGACATCATAACCATGGCAACTCTTATAAAGAAAAATATCTAATTGCTGCTGGCTTACAGTTTCAGAGGTTCAGTCCATTATCAATGCGACAGTGTACAGGAAAAAATGGTGCTGGTGAAGTAGCTGAGAGTTCTACACCTTGATCAGCAGGCAGGAGGAAGATGCCTAAGATACTAGGTCTTGCTTGAGATTCTGAAACCTCAAAGCCCTCCCCTGTGATAAGCTTCCTCCAAGACCACACCTTCTATAGTGCCACTCCCTATGCACTAAGCATTCAAACACATGAGTAGTGAGCAGGGGCTTTCCTATTCAAACCACCACACTTCCATAGAACTATGTTTGCATTGCTGATACTGGAACGCTGGCTGTCATCTTAATAGCAACCTGATCTTATGTCAGTCTGTGTTGAGCTTCTTTTCCTTGGTTCCTTGCCTCAGTTTTGCTTTACCATGTTCCAGGGATGATGGCCACTTGTTTGTATAAGTTCTTGACTGCATTTTCTTTGATGACCCTCAGTTCTACCACATGACTGCCCAGATGAGGTTTTCTTTTAATGAGTACGTTTCTGGTTACTGGTGTTATAAATGTAAAATCAATCTTTACAGAAATTGTAGACTTTCATGAATGACTGTGTGTTAAAGCATTGCCTTGCTTCCATTCATTTGATCTCCTCATCTTTTTCAGGATTTTCTGCTTTCATCTTTCATATGTTCAACTTTAATCATTTTTGTGGCTTTTGGCCTGTGCAATGCTTTCTAGGTCATATTTTCAACCCAGGTTTTTAGTTCACTAACTTAAAAAAAAATATTTCCTACCTATTGTATTTAGTCACAATGCTTGTAAGCATAATTTTATACATTGAAATAAGCTGGACTTGATTACTTTTCTAATGCACAACCTTAGTCATTATGGCTTTTTTCCTTGGCCACCTTCTTTGGCCTCACTCTGGGCTATATGCCTATATGTGTTTGAGTTCAGTCTCCTGCTGATGGGAAAGGTCTTACTGGCTTGCCCTTTTGTGAGCTCAGCTACTTGGGTTCTGCAGGCTTTCATCTGTCAGAGTCTTTTCAGACTCACACTGAAGGTTTCTAGGCAGAAGATAGTTCTGTTTTCTGTATCACTGTGAAGAAATCTTCTTTACCCTTCATCTTCATAGGAGATATTTCAAACCTGTCAGGGGACTGAACCCTTGGAATATCTATTGCCTGGAGATCTTTGAGAGGGAGTCTCCATGTACAAATGTGAATTCCTCCAGTTATGCTAGGACCAGCAAGAGATTGTTGTTCTTCATCTATCTAGTGAAACTGTCCCTGCTTCATCATGAGGTCAAGCACAGTAGCTTTATAAGTCAATGTTGGCTGCCACCTCCCCTTCAGACCATTTCAGCCTCATGAGGTTTCTTTCTAGCTACATGAGGAAATCTTTAAAATCTGACAGAGCCTACGTATTATATTTTCTTTAACCCATAGGACACATTCTGCCTCTTATTAGGCAAGTGATGTGACTGCAAGAACCCTGCAGCCTTCAACTTGCTAATCTGAATGTGAGAGAAGTGTCCTCTGGTAATTTTACTTGTAAGTGGGAAGGCTGTTGTCCTCTCTCATCATGGAGGGCAGCTTCTTGGGCATTTGTTCTAGCTCTTGTGTTGGGGTCTGCAATGTGTGTGACATATGTAAAAGTGCACCCTTGTGTATATGTGTATTGCAACAATGTGTGATGTCTATGTGGGTATATATGTGTATGTGCATAAGGTGTGGGTTGACTATATGTATGAGTATTCATGTATATGGTATATATATATATGTATTCATGCTTATTAGTATATATATGTATTCATGTACATCGTTATGAAAACCAGAGTAACCCTGGGGGTTGTTCGTCAGCTCTACCCACCTTGTTTTAAGACAATGTCTCTCATTGTCAGAAACTGTCTAAATTAGCAAGGGCAGTGGGCAGCAAGCCCAGGGACGTGCTAGTCTCTGTCTCCCCAGAACTGGATGTGCACACCCTTCCCTTTCTGTGTCCTCTTTATCTCCTTCTCTGGTCTCTTTTTCTAACTAGGACTTCAAGGATATTAAAGATACACAAGTTAAAGAGGCAAGGGCTCTTCTGAATGTCTTGAAAGTTTACTTTTAGCTCTTATAGTTTTTGTTAGTAGTATAAAATTTATTTACCTTAAACCCAGACACAAATGAACAATTCTCTCTGCCATAAAATTGCAGGGTAAATATGAAATGTTCTCATAAGCAGTCAAGCAGTCGCAGACTGTGGCTCATTGATGAGTCCTGACTGCTCTATTGATGCCCAAGACTCCTTCCTGGCAATGTGTTGTCCCTGTTAGCACAGGCATACTCAGATTCACTGGCTCTGACGGTGCTGGCACAGGTAGGGCTCTGCACAGGCCTGTGTGCCTTTGACTCCATCTCTTCATACAGAGCATACTTGCTGAGCCTCATCTTTGATGTCAGTTAAGTCTAGTTCGTTCTCATTTGTTTGACTTTAATTTCTAATTATATAGTGCTATTTCATAGATTTTTTTTGTATGGTCCTTGTTATAACAGGTTAAGTCATTATGATACTATGAATATGAAAAAAAATTCTAAACTCCCAATGGGCAAAAGGGAATAATTTTGAAAAACAAGTAATTAATATGGGGCTAGAAAGATAACTTACTGGTTAGGAGTGCTTCCTACTCTTCCAAACGACCTGAGTTCAGCTCCCAGCAAACACTTTGGAGTTACAACCACCTGTAACTCCAGCTCCATGGAAACTGATACCCTCTTCTGGCCTCCATAGGTACTAAACACACATGTCAAATATACTCACATACATACATACATACATACGAACCACAAATAAAGTAGTGTTGAAATAAAATCCAAAGCACACGGTAAATGCTCACCAAGAACTAAAGAAGCTCAGCAATGTAAAAATTAACAATGAAAACACTCATCCATAACTGCTTTGTCTTCTCTGCCTCCCAGAGGAATCCTTACTCCCACCTTGCAAAGTAGGTACAGTGCATGACAACATCTTCCTGAAGAATTCAGGATGGTCAGTAAGGAAGAAACAGGAAGAAGAACAAGGCCTGAAGAGTCCCGCTTCTACAGGAATTGGAGTTAATATCTGCAGTGGAAGGTTGTACTGCTCCTTACAGAATGGGGTAAATAATATTTGATCCTTGTGACTTCCTCCCCTGACTCAATAACCACACACAGTCTCATCCCAAGAAAGCTATCAGGAAGATCCCTGCAGAATGGCAGCCAGCAGCCCCTGTATTGGCTTCTGCTTGACCCCTAGAGCAGTGGTCCTCAATTTTCTGTATGCTGAGGCTCTTTAATCCTCATGTTATAAAGCCCCCAATCATAAAGTTATTTTTGTCGCTACTTCATAACTCTAATTTTGCCACCGTTATGAGTCATAACGTGAATCTTGGTATTTTCTGATTGTCTTTAAGTGACCTTTGTAAAAGGATCAGTCAACCTCAATGGGGTCATGACTCACTGGTTGTGAAACACTGCTGTAGCCCATTGACAAGGAAGAGTAAAGATTGTTTCATTCCAAGGTGCTTCAGAACCATGGAACCTCAACGTGATGTGTCTGTTGGGTATGCAGGAGTAGAAAAGGCCACTGAGAGAGAGTAAAGAAACTGAGTAACCAGAAATGACTCTGGTATCCATCAGTATGGCTCATTAATTCTAAAAGATCCCAAATCCTCATAGATTAGGCCACATGTGTCACTGGAAAAACTCAATCCATAATATATCTATATAGAAAAATACCATGGAATTTAAGAGATGATATGGAAACTTAAACTAAGGGAGTCCTTCCTGGGCAAAGACTTATCTAGGCCAGGCTGGACTTTGTCTCTATACATTTTCTATGAAGCTTCAGAAAAAAATCAGCTTTGAGAAGTAAGTAGATCAGAACTGCTTTCCTTTTAAATTCAACCCCAAATAAAAACTAAGTAAGTAAACAAAATAAAAGTACCTAAGTTTATAAATATTTATTTTAACCTGTCTACTTGAAGACAAGAATTATGTTATCATTGTTCTTCTAAAAATGAGAGATGTATATATTCATGTGTCTTTTATGTATCTACATTTATGTATATTCATGTAATTTATGTCTATTCATGTGTCTTTTATGTGAATGCATATATATATTTATGGCATTGTATGATATAACGTGATGTATCTGTTGGGTATGCTGCATTCACATGCTATGTGATAAACATGCATTCACACATTCACATGCTATGTGATAAACAACAAGGCATTGACTTGTGCTTTGACAATAGAGCATACATCCCATTTCTTATTGTGTAGCATTTTTCTGTATAGTCTAAAACTCAACTCAATTCAAGTAGATGAAGTGATATAGAATATTATATAGCAAGTCCATGTCTCTGTGGAAATAACTTCAAAGGGTTTTTATAGAAATAACTTCAAAAAGAGTAAATAAAAAATCAGGAAGGCTAAAATCTGGAAAAATTAACCAATGCAAATGAATAGTTTTCGAAATGTCTAATTAGGCAAACACCTAAAATATGGCTGGTTAATAGCCCAGAACATGTTTAATTGTCTTTCCAGTTTAAGACCAATTAGCTATGGATAATTTAACAATAGCTGTTACCATATGTAAAATTTCAAATTAGATCCAGAGATATACCACCATTCCATGTTGTTGCTGATTTCCCCTTGATTTAATACTAGTTTGGAAGGAAACAACTCAATTTCCTAAATACAGCGTTGACAGTCTCTGCCTTCAATGAATCCTTAAAGTCAGCCTGCTATGCTTGCTTAACCCCAGCAAAATGCAAATCTTACTGCCAGAAGGGCGCTCACCTGGCAAGCTCTCATCTACATATGTAGATATTTGATATCCTCCCTGAGAGTCTTCCATATCTAAGTCCCACACAGTGGAAATCATTTACATATGCAACCCCCTGCTATTTTGGTCTGTATCCACTAGGGGCATGTATAACTACATTTACTTTTGATTTGATTGTAATTTACTGGAATACTGTGATGGGCACTAAGATCTTATAATAAAGTAAAATACTAAGGATATTAATAAGTGGCATTTAATTAGAAGAACTGCCATTGAACAAATCTTCACATCTGAAAGGGAAATGAAGGTCTGTGTCACGAAACACCAAATACTAGAAGCACCAAACAGCTTTAAATATAATAATCTTTTAAAATCTGAGAGAAGAGGTACAGGAGAAAAATAAAAGTGTTATGATACTTGCTATGCAAGCAAGGGGTTTTGAGTTCAAAAACCCTTTAGTACTCACACAAAAGCTAGGAAGGGATGATTATACATACCTACTACTGCAGGGTTATGGGGCAGAGAGAGGAGAGTCCTAGAAGCTTGCTGGCCAATGTAGCTAAAACTGAGCTTCAGATTTAATGAGGGATCCTATCTCATCATCATCATCATCATCATCATCATCATCATCATCATCATCATCATAAAGAATGACACAAAAAAGTCACAATGTCTTCCTCTGGCCTATACATACAGGGAAGTGTGCAGATTCACCTAGGTACACACGTACATAATGCTACAACACACACACACACACACATACACACACACCAAATCACAGAAAAGAAATAAAAAACTATTCTTGCCTTTTATCCAAAGCAGATTTTTGTGTTCCCTTGACCAATTGGAAAAGCAGTTGCTAAAAATCAGTACTGTGAATTATACTGTGATTTCATAGTGGTCTGTGTGTATTTTTGTATGGGTGTTGGTGTGCACGTTGGGGCATGTCAATTTGTATGTTGGGGGTGCATGTGCTCTAGTGTACATGTGGAGGTATATATGTGTATGTTGGGGTAGGTGAAAAATAGTGACCACATGCCCTTCAGTGTAATATATGACACCTATTCTTTTTACAGGGCACCATGGTGAGCCCTGGTGTGGGAAACAGCCCTCAGTAGGGAGCTCACTGCCTATCTGGTAGGAAAGAAGCATCCTTCCTGTCCAAGTCCAGTCAGTACCTGTAGTGAATTTCCCAGCATACTTTGCAAGCCCCTACCCTCTCTCTTGTCCCAGAGGCTTGGCCACACCTCCATCTCTGGCGCTCTGAGTCCGGCCATGGTAGCACATACTCATAGTTCTAGAACTGAGCTTCCAGCAGGAGCCAACTTTAACATTTCTGAGTAAGCAAGAGCAGGATAGGAATGGTGTCCTCCTTCAGATCACAGTCCTCAGAGTTGAGAGTACGCACCCTTTACCTGGAAGAGCTGGGGTGCTGGGGAAGGTCAGTTCTTGGCAGGCCAGTGGAGTGCCACAGCAAGGTTCCATCTCTCTTGCAACTGGTTTGCCACAGCAGCACAGAGATCAGCTTCCTCATGCTGTCATCAAGGCTGCATCCAGGATAAACTCCCTCAGGAACTCATCAAAGTGGGAGTGTTCTGCTCTGTCTTTGACCTGAGCTTTCTCTCTGCTTATAGAGCATAAACCCCATGGCTTCCTACAGTGACCAGGGCTTTTCACAGCATGAAGGCCGAGTCTAGATGTTCCCAGGCCAAGGCACTGCTTGGAAGTGATTTCCCTTTCTTACACTTGGTACTTTTCCTAAGTTTTTTGAATCACTTCTATTTGAACTGGGTTCCAGCAATTAAACAGAAATCAGATACTTCTCCCTCCCTTCCTCCTTACCTCCCTCCCTTCCTTTTTTCTTCCTATTTAAAGTCTTCAACTTCTATGGGAGAGGCTAGGATACTCAGGAGGCTGTGGGTCAGAAAAGCTTCTTCATCTGCATGACAAAAGAAGACACCCAGGACTAGGCACCCTGAAAGAGACAAAGGAGAATCACTCACAGAAAACAAAGGTGAAGCCAGTGTATTCCTGTTGTAGGTAGAAGACTACTAGAGATTAGCTGACCCTTGGGCTGGGTAATGTGAGTGACCCTGAAGGACCAGAATGTTGAAAGATGAAAAGCAAAGATGAAAACAAAGCATTCCAAGGGAGGTAGAAACCCTGTGCAGCTGGGTATGTGGTCCATCCCACATGGAAGATAAGTCTTCAGGAACAGGTAGCATGCGCTGCCCCGACAGAGCAGCACACTGGGCAGCCAGGAAGCAAAGGGACTCATGAGATTGCCATGGAAACCTCGTTTGTTGTTGTTTTTTAAAGCCTCCTCTTTAAACAAGAGAAGCAAAGATATATTATCTAAGTGCTGCAGGAAAGTTGCATATGCAAGCTACATGAAGATTCTGCTGGCCAAGGCAAAAGGGTTAGACACAGGGGATGTAGGACCCTCAGAAATGATGTTCCCTCTCCCATAGTGTAAGGGTAAGAAGTCCGCTGAAGAATGCAGACTCAGATAGTATGCACAAACAAAGAGTGTTTATTTTACAGAAACAACCAGCATTTGGGGACAACCGTTCTTTGAAATGGCAACCCCAGATAAAGGCACCCAGGCTTTCTTATAGGGAACTGGGGGAACTCTCAAGAAGGATTAAGTAATCTAACATCTCCTTGGTGGGTGATAGGGCTCACAGGTGATCAGCGGTCTACATTCCTGTTGAATGAACATTCAACCACGTGATGAAACAGGGCCACCAAGTACAGATGGACCATTCTAAGATATTTCCCCACTTTTGTGGCTATTCCCAGACTGTTCTATGGGAGGTTTTAGGATCTTATTCTGGATTTTATGGTCTGTTCCTAGAGTTGGTGTCGTATGACCTAATTTCTGGGGCTTATGGTTTATTCCTGAAGCTGGTGCCTTACCACCTTTTTTGAAATCAGGCCTGGTCCTCAAAATGGAGACAAATGGGATCCTTAAGTGAGGACAGATGGGGTTCTATATTGTCCTTTTAATAGAAGCGCCTGGGGCTTTTCGGAACTCTCAGAAGCTCCCAGAACAGGAAAAGTAAAGAATCTACCTTCAGAGAGGTTATATAAACAGCCAGACTGCATTAGCAATGAAGGCTAATGAAAGAAGCACCTGCTCAGGGTCAGATGGCAGGAGGTACACTCTGGTTTGAACTGGTACAGGTCACTGTAATGCTAGTTCATCAGGAAAACCTCAATCTGGCAGCAGCAGCCTCAGACAGTCAACTCTGCCGGATCTGAAGACCTAAGTGATAGAGTCAGCCCCCTTAACCTGTTGACCCCACCGAGGCACGGTGCAAACAAGTTTTTGAACCTAAATTTCATGTCTTGCCCTCTGGGCTAGCAGTCCTGTGGTCTGGTAGAGCTGTAATCTTTGTTTCTTGACCCAGCATCCAGAGTGGCCTCTGGAAGCCTGTTCAGGATGTAATTGGCTTTTACGCCTCATTACAGAGGACCCTGGGAAATGCTAAAGGAGCCTGACCTTGCTGCATTGCTGCACGGAGGCAATGTCTTTGCCTGTTCATCACTTGAGAACAGATCAGCCACTGGCCATTCATCCCCCGTTTCTTCCTTCCCTCAGCACATAGCGTGGACCAGTCACAGCACATAAGACAGACAGGAAACCTGATGCACCCTCAGCCTAAACCCTCCCAAAATATAACCTGGGGGACTTCTGTGCAGATTTGGGACTTTGGGGACTTTCAAACAGCTCAGAGTAAAGAAAGGTTTCTAATGCCTGTGGAAACAGCTGCAACCCCACAGCAGAGGGAGCTGGGCACAGATGATTTTAGCCCCAACTGTATTGTTTATCCATTAATCCCAGATATGGTTTAATATCTATTCTGGGTGGTATGGGCACTTTCTCAATGGAGGAGCATATGCTAATTTTGCTCACATCTTAAACTGGAAAGTTGTCAAATCTGGAAGAGAAAAGCACATGACACTTTTAATTAGGGCGCCTTTATGGTATCAGCTAGAAATGCTATCTGGTGAATTACAACAGAAACCAGTGTGAAGAGGCTGAAGGAAATCTGAGGTGCTCACAATCCTCCATGAGGGAGGGCTCTCAGGGGCTTTACCTCTGAGCAAAGACTTGTATGCATACCGAGTCATACTGCTGTTGGAGGAAAGAGGCAAGGGGAGGAAGTAGGAAACAAAAATTTGGAAGCATAAGACCACTTTGACTTCCCAGGAGCATCAAGCAGGCACTGGAAAGAGGCTGGCTCCTATCCAGAGCAGAGGTGAGGACTGTGTGTATGTGTGTGTGTGTGTGTGTGTGTGTGTGTGTGGTTCAGACAAGGTGGACTCTCTCAAGTCAAGGGAAGAATCTGAGCTTTGATTCCCAGTATTACTAGAAGACTTCATGCTGTTTAGATTGGGGACTGGACAGTCAGATTGTCACTTTTACAAGATGGATCTGTCCAATTGTTGTTCAAGTAAGAACTGACCCACATAGTCTCAGGCCTTTGAACTTTTGTTCCAAGCTGGCCGTGGTGCTGTGTGAGGAAGTCTGGGAGGTGTGTCCGGATAGGAGAAATAGTATGCTGTTGCTGTTGCAGGAGGGTTGCGCTATGAGAGGAAAAAATTTCATCTAATTCCACTTTGGGCTTACTCTCCACTTCCTGCTGGCCATTCAACATGTAAGCTCCCGGGCTCCGACTCCTGCCACCAAACCTTCTGCGTGCTGTCATGCCTCCCTGTGATGATGGGCTCTGGAACCACTGTAAGCCCAAATAAACCCTTCCTTCTATAAATTGCCTTGGCCATGGTTGATGCTTTATCACAACAACAGAAAAGTAATTAATACACTAGTATATGGAGATAAAGCGTCCAGTACTTGGAAGCTCAGAGCAGGTATAGGGCAAAGAAAAGTCCCTTTTTTTACTCTTTTCTAAGGTCTTGAGAGACACTGCAGTTAGGAAAGGCTGTTCAATCACAGAAAAGCATAGCAAATTATCAGGTCAAAGTTACTCCAGAATGAAGACTTGGGGGTCCAGGGAAACCATAGACTTTTATGGTTAGGTTTTCTAAACTACAGAACCTTAGAATGTAGAGGTCGTGATATATTACCGACTGAAAGGCCTGTCTGTTCAAATTGTTTTCCTTTTCCATGTGGTATTTGTAATAATTATCAATGCACAATAATTATACAAATGGATGATTTCTATCTGTGACCTTTTCCTAGTGCTCAAAGTTAAGAGGAAAACCAAAGCATGTAGCAGTGCGTTCCCTCTGCTCCAGAGAACCCTGGATGGGTGGGGCTCCGAGGCAGCCAATGCCCAGGGCACCTCATTCTTCTTTTCCTTCTGCTCTTTCCACATACTTCCGCTCACTCTGAAATTGCAAACACCCTGACATGCGGGAGTACCCCACTCTTCTGATACGGAGAAGTCAAGTAAAGGATGGGGTAGGAAAGTCTTCACTGTGTGTTGCTGCCTGGGCTGGGATTAGTCATGACGATGCAAGCCTGAGATGGTCTTAACTGTAGCGGTATAGACTGGGACTTCACCCCTGGTTGCCGCCCCCTTGGTTCCTACTCCTGTGGGTGCTTTATACTCTTGAGTCTGGTTCTCTTCTCCCCTCCATAAAGAGCAGGATACTGGAGAAAGCACAAGAAATCACTCTTCCAAGAATCCTGTTTTGATTGTTCTCTTACATTAAAGGGATGACCTCAGAGGACAGACAGTTTTGAAGTTTAAGCTCCACCTGTCATCAAAGATAGCAATATCTTTATGGCAGGCTCCGCTGGCCCTGCCCATTGGACCAGACAGCAGCCTCTTTAAAGCAGGATATGTGCAGCCTAGTGAAAGACAGAGACACTTGGATGATCCTCTGTCAAAGGACAGTGGTTTTGCTTCCCATCATGGAAGGAACACACAACAACTTACTGAGGGTAATGAATGTGCTCTTTCTTGCCATCCTATGGACTTCACTATGTCCACCTTCTTGAGATGGGTACCACTTTTCATAGGAAACATCGCTGGGGTAGGGAGGCTTCCTAGAAGGACAGAAGCCCTTCTCCTTTCCTGTCAGGACTTCTCTGAGTCATGGCCTGATGTTTGAAAGAAGAACCCCATCTGTTCTTACGTAACTCCAGCCTAAGCAGCAATTTACTTACTGTGGGGGCTTTCCTACCCCATCCCTTCCCTGACTCCTGAGGTCAGAAGAGCTGTTCATTTCTGGGTTTCAGGGTGGTGGCATTTTCAAACCAAAAAGTACCAGGAACTGTGTGAGAGTCAGGTGAAGAGACTATCTCTGGAGAATAGCTTGGACCAAACACTGCATAATCCCCATGGATGGAAAGCCACTGGTAGATAGAAGATTCTAGCAGAAGCCCAGGAGATCCATCTGTCAGTAGAGTGGTCCAGTTTGAGATACTTGTGAGGAGAGAGATGTGGGAATCAGTGTGCAGCTGGCGATGTATGAAAACCACAGGCCTGATGTGTCAAGAATAAGGCCAACAATATGGATTGCAAGAAACACCTTCATCTAGTTTCAGAGTCATGGCTGATGTACTTTCTACCAAGCAGTGATTCAGCTTTTCTGTTAACAGACAGGAGCTAGTGTTGCAGAAGACTATAGATAACTTGAGAAAAGCACATTATGCACAGCTAATGGAAATCAGGTTGCTAAGCATTCTTTATTAAAATATTACCTCCGCTTTTAAGAGGAAAAGGATGGAGAAATGATTTAGTGATCAATAAAAATTGATTTGTCTTTTGGAAAAAAACCTTAATATTTATATAATTCCTGTCATGGGAATTTTCTTATAGCCAATGTAGATGTGTAAACAGTAGGTTGTCTTCAAGTTCCGTGATCAGTTTGCCCAAGGGCAAAGACATGGCTTCTGTGGTATAGACAAGAGGTCATTTAAATGTGTGTTACTGTATAAAGACTGACCAAACAGGCTGCCGGTAGGCTGGGAGTGGGGTGCGAGTTTGTCACTTGTCCTTTGGGTGTAGGATGACCCCAACACATTGGAACAATAAATTCCTCTTGCTTTTTGCATTGATTCCCAGCTTCCTGTTGTTTACTCAGGGGGTCACTGGTAAGCTAAGGTTTGCCAGAGTCCTGCAATCCACTTCCTTCAAACAAGTCACTTATCTGCATTCAATCTCACTCTCCCCTTTGTACTACCTGTGTGGCAGAGACCACCCCAGATCCTCCCCTAGAGTCTTGTTATAAGCTTGTTTTTCAGTCTATAGAACCTATCTATATGGAAGGAGCCACATACAGTGAAGCTATAGAACATATCTTTACAGAAGATGACACTTTAACTTTACAACAGGTTTTGGTGGAGTCATGCCTTATCTTAATTTAGCTTACTTGGTTCATCAAAGTAGATGTGGTCACAGGTTAATTATCATCAAGAAACTTTTCCCCTAAATTGTGCTGTGCTTAACACATGGTTATTCTGCTCCCCATGGTAGCTGTAGAGACCCCTATAGAACTTTAACAAAATTTCAACATCAAGTTTCTCAGTTACCATTTCCTGTCCTGTGTTATTGATGGGCCTTTGACATCTACTCAAGCAATGTGAAGCTGGGAATTTACCACACCCTGACACCAGAAATATAGACATTACCACTTGATCAGGAGATGCTTCCAGAAGCCAGAACTGTTGGTTTTGTTTGTTTGTTTGTTTCTTCTGATTACAATTTGAAAAATATTAAAATACCAGGTTCCTAATAAGTTATGATAGACAGAAGAAGTAAGAGGCAATTACAGAGTTTTCTCTGTTTTTATAACACACTGATATAAGTGCCAGCTCTGCTGGAGATTTCTGAGATGTCTGTTACACTATAATGCAATCCTTAGGGTTATAAACGACAGTAATTATCCTGACAAATGTTTTTTAACAATGTATTTTCTGTTCCTCGGAAATTTAACTAGATCTGGGTTCAAAAAAATATAATGGAGCTATGTCTGATTTTCTACAAATATTTTTTTTCAAAGAAAATATCTTCATGGACATTTTCCTTCAAATGGTTTGACTTACTCGGTAATCGATTTTATGAGTAATTTCCTTGTTTGTTTCGGTGTTCACATGAAACTTTTAAGAGCCTGAGACAGAAAGTCATTAACATCAATCTAATAAAATAGCTGGCAAATTTAGATACATTACACTTTTAACATGTTTTCTCTAAACTGCAATCAAAATAGGAAGATTTTAGTGCCCAGGGATCGATAAGGGAAGACTTTGTTTGACATCACCACATTCTAAATTATAACCCACCTCCTTCATGTCTGAGCTCTCACCAAGAGCTTGGTTAGTCTGGAAAAGAGAAGGAATACCTCACCATTGGAAGGGGCTGTACCAGGAGGATGGCTCAGTGGGTAAGAGGGCTTCTTTGAAAGCAAGAGAACCTGAGTTCTAATCTCAGAACCCAGGTGAAATCTAAGCATAGGTATGTATGCACATATATGTTGCCTCAGTTTCATGGGAAGACATATAGATGTGTCCACTGGGAGAAGCCCAGTGGCCCACTAGCCTAGCTCATAGTGACAATCAGGCTTAGTGAGAGACCCAAACAATTGGAAGGGATTAAGGTAGGGAGCAGCAGATGGAGATAGCAAATGACTTCCTCAGGACTCTGCTTTCACATGAAGGGTACATCCACCTGTGCAAACATATACACAGACCTGTATACCCCAAAGACAAAATGGGGGAGAGAGAGATGGAAAGGGAAGGGGGAGGGAGGCTACCACCATTACCTTTTGCTAGATAATCTGAGATTTTTAAATTGTAGCAAATTATACCTAAATTCATGTACGGGGAATCACAGAAAGTAACAAAGGAGAAGTAGTTGCTGTGCTGGCGTACATTTTTTTCACCTTCTTCACACTTGCTGGCAGTACATCCACTTGTGCCTATGTAACAGATGAATGGGGAAACAGTAGACAGGAGAGCTTCAAGCCTCTGTATCTCATTGGCCCCTGGTTTCCACACCCACTTTCCCATCAGGAATGGCTGTTATTTAAGGGAAATGATTTGTAAATTGGATTTTAGCTGCTCGGGCCTTCTCATGGCAAATTTCCTGTCCTTTCCCTACCTTAACATTGCATTTGCTTTTCCTTCATTTTAGCAGCATCTTCACAAGTTCAGGCTCCTCTGTTGACTATCCTTTTAGCATGGGAAGTTGTTATCCATCGTTGTTATCTGTTGTTTCTCCTGAGACCTCCCCATCAACCTCTCAGCCTCCTATCAGGAAATCAGTGATCTTCTCTCTGTTCTTTGTCTCTAGTTTTTGTACCTCTAAGCATCCCAATTTAATGTTGAAAGGACTGGGATCTTTCTTCTTGTATTCCGCTTGCCTTGTCCAACACCTCACCTGTATTAAGCCTGTTGCTCAGAGATGGGTATATAAACTAAGAACATGAGCACTCCATGGCATGGTTAAGTGGAAGGCATCTTATTGTGGATAAGAGATAGAATAGCCAGAGACATCTGGACATGTACAGAGCAGAAAAAGATGTAGACTGATCATGGCCAGCAGATTGGACCTGAACATACTATCATGAACATGAACAGAAAAGCTCTCTGTAATGCCAGGGGAGACTAGGAGAGAGGATAGGGAGAACATGGCAAAAGAAGCAGGAACAGAGTGTGGAGTGCATATACCAAGAAGAGCAGGGTTAGAAGGAGAATGAGTAGCTGTAGGAAGGGAAGCTGGTGAGCTGGAGGGAGTGTGGGGGAGGGGAGGAGATGAGACAGTCTAGGATGCTAGCAGGGACTTTGAGATGTGTAAGGGGCACCTGGTACTTGTAATACAGAGGGAGCCTGGAGGCCAGCATGCGCTTCGATAAACTGAGAGGCACCACAGCTAGCTGTAATCCCTTCTGTCAGAGGTAAGGGAAATGACTCCTTTTTCCTGATTGAGCTGATTTCTGGGGATTGGGACTATTTTGGGATGTTTGGGAAATTGGAGTTTCCTTTGGACCTAACAGTGGATAGAAGTTACAGTATCTCTCAAATGTATACCCAGCCTTCCATGTCCATCCTTTGGGAGCTGACTTTCAACATTTTCCCCCAGCCATTGTTTGGCTATTTCAACCTTGTCTTTCTTTCTTTCTTTGCACTTCTTTCTGGATAATTTTTTTCTGAACTCATTCCAGGTTCACTGACACAGATCTTTAGTGTTCTTTTTCGTGTTTTTTACCATGAGTCTTTATTTTAATCTATCTATCTATCTGTCTGTCTGACTATCTGTCTATCAACTTAACAGTGTGTTTTCAAACAATGGGATACACCCTCACCCCCATCCCAGTTCTTAGTTGTTTTTTTTTTAATTCTTACCATCCTAAGATTCAATTGCATAGCCATTTAACCCTATCTAGCAAATTTCTGAACGTATTAATGATCTCTCTTTAATGACCACACTGGCTAGTATCCATATTTGGGTCACTACAGGCTTGTCCCCTCTTTCCTCTCTGCTTCTTCAACTCTTTCATTTCTCCAGTCATTCATTTGCTTCTCTAGATTTTCTGGCAATGTTTTGACGTATTGTGGGACTCACAGAGAAGAGCAGAGTCAGGCCCATGTTCTTATGCATTGTATTTTGTTTCTCTAACTTTCTGACCTCTATGCTGTCCTTTCCCTTGACTTAATAAAGGGGGTCTTTATGTGCTCACTCCATGTCTGTCCCCAGATCTAATAGGAAGGTTTGTATCTATTAGTCACTCCACATCAGTCTATAGATCTATAGGATTGGACTTGATTGTGTAGCTACTTCCTCGTATGCCAACACTTCTTCCAGAAGAGAGAAAAGAAGTTGCAAAGATGCAGGAAGCTCAGAGAATTGGAGGATTCAATAGGCCCTCCCCAAGGTTACAGGATCAGTAAGCAACTGGGAAGAAGAAAATACTCCTTGCTGAAGCACTCTACGTATTTGCTCTGCAAGTTTGACAGAATGATGCTCATGGGGTACAGCCTTCATGAGCATCATTCATGCAAGTGCAGGGCTGTTGGGTGACATTTCTGCCAGTCACTCTGAGTTCTAGAAGTAGCCCCTGACCCATCCTCCTGAATGTACCCTGATAGTCATATAAAGATCAACATTAATATGACAGTTTCTTTAGTGTGATTTCTGGCCATATCTGGAGTAAGAAGACGTTTTATCATATCTTTTCAGAAAAAGCATCACATCCACCTTGCTTCAGTTGGCCTGCCCAGCCTCCCACAGCAACCAGCTCTCAAGTGGCAAGTCTCTGAGACTGTATCTCAAACCCTGACAGATAAGAAGTATTGTCCCATCTTGTGGTCCATGATACCCTGTCCACTAAAGACATCCTATAAGCTCTGTTGACTATATGAATTCCTGTTATCAGCAAATTTACCAATCATTTTAAAACACACACACACACACACACAGAGAGAGAGAGAGAGAGAGAATATATATGTATATATATATATATATATATTTAAACATTGTTCCATGTATTTCTGACTATTCAGATGGATATGCAGTAAATCAAGATTCAAATTAACATTTATCATGTAGAATTACTTTTTTAAAGATGTGCTGAAAAGAAGCTTTGACAAATGTCATTGTATTAAGTTATAATTTCCCAAAACGTCAGGTGTAAATCAATGTGATCTCTACTATGCTGAATTTGATGCCATTTCTAAGACATTTGAATTTCCTTACGAAGATATAAAAAATAAAATACATGGGAATGGTTCATTTTCTTTTTTTTAATTCAGGCAGATGTACTCTCAGGATATATTATGAGTAAATTCAAATACAAACACTTCATCAACATGAGGTAGAGTTAACTTCTTTCTACCTTAATACCCAATAAATAGCTTAGCAAATGCTAACAGTTATTTATTCATACAACTTCAGCTTTTAATGCTCTTATGAGTTAACTAGCAGGAACTGTTAGAAGTTTCTAAGTTGATAGTCTTGTGTTTGGGGCGAAGCCAAGAAAACTCACTTCTGAGACAGAAGCTTAAAATGAAAGCTTTACTTTTTTTTTTTTTTTTTTTTTTGAGCACAGGGAAGCAGCCAGTTCAAGATCTAAATCACATCCCTGAAGGGAGATTATACAGCATTTTTAAACAATAGAACCGTGGAGCAAGTGGGGAGCAGGGTGGGCTGTATTATTGTCCAATCATATTTGAACCAAGGGTTTGAGCGAGGAAATAGACATTGGTGGCTGGGCCTTATTCAAGACACCTGGTTTCAAGATCCTTGGCTCACCTTTCTTGTCAGGTCCCCTCCTGGACTCTGGCCCAGAATTCAGAATGATAAGGGAACAAAGGAGTGGACAAGCTGCACATAGTCAACTAAGTCATGACAGGTAGCGCATGTATGACATGTATGCTCTAGTTTAGATAGTGGCAGCTTCCCTCTGTACATGGTTACCAGACAAACATAAACACTTGGAAAAGCAGGATAGGAGTTGGTTCCTGGGCCTGGAGGCAAGAGCTCAGTTTTGACCCGGTCAGCAAAATAGAAGTTGTTCCGGAGGTGGCAATGCGTCAGCTGCAGATAGCTCTACCATATACTTTAACATACTGTAGATGACTCAGAATGAGGACAACTCTATAAATTCTGTGTGACTAATTGTGAGATTATTATTTTTTTTTAGCTTAGAACATATGCTCAGTACAAACACAATTCTGTTTTTGTGGGTGTTCTCAATGCAGTCTGCAGATTCTAAGGATGTAGCAACTACAGAGGTCGGATGCTTACTGCAGTTTGTGTGTGCATTGTGTGCCTGTTCTTGGCTACTTTGTGGATTCTTCTTGCTTCTGTCCTTTTCTACCCTTTTTCTACCCTTTCAACTCCCTAACACTCGATAAGAGAGAAAAAAGGATAGAGAGGGAAGGAAAGAGATCCCTGGATAAAGTCATTCATCAGAAAGGGAGTGATGTTATTGTTAGACTATTTAGGGATATCAAGTTCTTTGGTACAAGTTTGATCTTCATAGTTAGGATATCTAATTTCTTCCTATTGATTCTTCTTTGGGCATGACTACTATGCCTAAATAATAAACTATGACCACCAACAACCAATAACAACCACCAACCTACAGCCTGTTTCTCAAGGGCACTAGCATTTATAAGGCCTCCGAAAAGTCCCCAGAATTCCAAATGTCAGACAACTTGCAGAAACTATGTGGAGCTGGCAAAATCAACATTGAAATGAAAACATTTGGGAAAATCAAAATGAAAACACATTCCCATGATATTTCTGTGTTTTTCAAAGAAACTGAAATTCCAGAATTCTCACTACAGGATGCCATGTGCAACAGAGGTCAGAAAAGCAAGAGAAAGACAAAGTGGAGTACAAATGGGGGACCCGGAGACTGTCATCCTGGTGAGGCGGCAACCTCAGTTTCTTCTCTCTTCCAGAGCTCCTGAGAGTGTTCCTTGCATTTAGGAACAGATTCCTAGATTCTTAGATTTCCATTTTCTGTCCATTTTGCTCATGATATCCCAATACATAAAGGCTTAATCAATCTTATCATTGAGCCCTTGTCACCAAGAACAAGTCTTGGCCCCCACACACATGACATACAGGCCTCTGATTGAAAGTGCAATTGAGTGAAGATCGCTTAGAACAGCAAAGAAATTGATGTTTCGATTTAGTAAAATGATCAGAAGAAAATTTCATCGCCTCATTCTAGTTTCTTGGGGCGGAGTGCTGCCTCCTACACCCTCCCACTTGATAAGCTCACAAATGCGATGTGTGTGCTTTAAATCACGTGGATCTCTGTCAGGAAGTGCACAGCAGAAAGGAAAGGAACACACAAGGCAAAGCTGGAAGCAGGAGCCCTAGTCAGAAGTTGGAGACAGAGATTCTCATATTCTGAATAGTCAAGGGCCAAGGACACCTCTCTTCAACAATGCCAAAGCCAAGAACAGTACACACAACTACAAAAATGACCAAGTGAGAGCATGGATTTGAGGAAGGAAGTAGGGGAGGAAAGACGGTGTGGAAAACAGAGGGCATGATCCTTGCACAGCAGCAGAGAATCATCCAGCAATTCATATCTCCTCCTGTCATATCTGTGTTTCCCAAGGGAAGCAAAGTCCCAGGGTAGACCTTTGCCCAAAGGTTTCATTGCTGGGGACACAGAGAAGACAACAGCTCTAAGAGGAGAAACATCAGACCTTGCACTGAGTGAAGCCATGTGGAAAGTATGTGTGGTTTTCTACAGAGAGAAATTGCCTGTGTCTAGCTTATGCATACTGTTGTCATCCTCTGCCCACTCAGAGCACTATAGAAGAGACACAAAGGAAGGAGGCAACTATCAAACACACACCTTTATTTTCTGAGCTCTTGTCAAGTTGCTGCTGTTCCAGGGGAAAGAACACCAGTCTCTGGCCTTTCTTCCTAGGTTAGTCTTTGGGGCTAATGGACCAGGGGGATTTAATCAACCTTCTACAGCTCAGGACCTCATTGATCCCTCTTCCCAGGATCCTGAGGCACAGTCTAAGCTCTTGATACCCTGTCCTAGCAGAGAAACTGCTTTCATTGGACTTTATTTCCTCACAAGACCTGAATGAAGGATTGATGTCATTGATGAACAGTTTCACAACCCTGTGTTTTGATGGTTTTAATAAGCATCATCATCACCGATCAGAAAGGAATTTTTAGAGATGTGCCATTATCATAATCCAGGCCTGGGATACTCCCATCTTTGTAAATAGTTGGGCATTCTGTATATACACATTGTCTGCTCCTGTTACCAGTTAGCTGGGCAGGTGGGTCCTGTTCTGCCCAGATGATACTGACAGTGGGTGGAGGTCAACCTCCTCTAGTCTTGATAAAGATGAACAGTGGGAGAAACAAGCCCCCTGAGAGATGGAAGATGGATGACTCCATCTTGTTTTAGTTCATTTAAGATTCAAGGATAAAATGCCTTCCCAAAAACAGCTCAGAGAAGAGTGGACTTATTTCAGCTCACAATTCCAAGTTATAGCCCATCACTGTGGGAAGCCAAACAATAAAAAATTGAAGTAGCTTGCCAAGTCTATTCCACAGTTAAGAGAAGAGAGAAATAGATTAAAGCCTTCTTCTTAGTGTTTTGCTAGTGTTTCCTCTAGTCTTTGCAAACACAAATATATATGAAACTACCATGCAATATATTCTGATCATATTTACTCCCAAGTCCTTCTAGATCCTACCTCCTTAGCTCCTAATCTCATGTCTTAAAAAAAACTTATGTAAATTACTTGCTTAATAACCCATTGACTCAAATTTGTGCTGTCTATCTATTTCTATGTGGAGCCATCCACTTGAGTATGGTCAACTTATCAGGAGCCAAACCCTTAGAAAAAACTATCTTCTTTTCCCTTAGAATCCACCATCTCTCTATAACTCTTCAGCTACCAGATGGAGTTCATGATCCCTTTCTCCTCCATGCTAGAATGCTGACCACCATGATCTTCTGGAAGTCTAATGCAGGCACTCACAGCTGCAAGTTCAGACAAGTTTGGTTTTTTAGTCTTAAACAGACTCAGGTCTCAAACCAGGGAATGGTGTTACCCACTTTCAGAGTAGGTCTTCCCACCTTATAACCAAGACAGTTCCTCCATAGACTCGCTACGGACCAACCTGATCTAAACAATCCCTCACCAAAACTCTTTCCAAGTTACTTTAGGTTGTGTCAAGTTGATAGCACAAATCAAACCCATTTTTGTTACTGGAGGATGCAATGTTAGGGAGCAGGACAAGGGAGTGTGTCCTGGCCTAGTCACTAAGTCACCAGGATTCCTCACATTTGTAAGCAAGAAAAAGGAGGGTGTGATGCAAATGAAAACCTGTGCACTAATCACAGGGCTTCACTGAGCCAACCAAGGAAGGAAGTGGTTTGAGAGACAGGGCTATTGAGTTCAGAGATGTCAAAACAATGAGCCCACCATTAGCTGTTTGAAGACATGACTGGAATATTGCCCTCTGGAACCTAAGTTATGTTTTAGCATGAAACAGATGTAGTTGTAGTTTCCCAAAGGTGTCTGTGAATTGTCCAAAGCAACAGGACTACAGGAGGGTAGTTCAGCCACAACAAAGGTACACCTTGGATTTAGTTATCTGCTCAAAACGTCCATGTCATATGGAAAAGGCTAACATCTGTAAAACAGGGATTCAGTGTCTTTTCCAGCTTCCAATATTTTAGCCTATTTAAAGGAAAAATAAGTGTTAAAAAGATGTTTCCATTAAAGGTCTGGTATTAAAATTAATAGTATCTAAGTACTATTTAACAGTGTTCTGCAGTTAGCCAAATACTACAGTTAGAACTGAGCCATTTGATATATCACTTTCTAAAGGCCAAAACCTGGCAATTGGCAAATTGGTTGTATCTGTCTAGAAATAAGAGATTTCTCTTATCTTTTTTTCTTTCTAGAACTTCTTTGTTAATTTTACATTCCTATTTTAATTATTCATTTAAATTTCATGTCTTCTGTGAAGATTTTTTAAAGTATATATATATATATATATATATATATATATATATATATATATATATATATATATAGTCTTTGGACCAGTATTCATTTTATAATTAGTTATAAGATTAGCAAATCATCCATCCTTCAACTGTAATGTCCAGTGTGATATCAGTAGTGAGGAACAGCATATGCTCACGCTGGAAGCCATGATAATAGGGAGTGAGGAGAATGTTGGGATTTTAAGCTTTGAACAACTATTTATATCTCTGTTGTGTCCTTTAATATGATTGACAGTAGTTCCACAGAAGAGCTGTCTCTTAATCAGTGCATGGTGATAGACTAATTTATAATCTGTATACCTGAGATACAGTGATAAATATGACTTCAGTCATTGCTGGTTGCAAAGAAAGTTTAATCTAGCAACATGGTTGCTTTGATCACATCCAAAGACCTTTCAGGTCTGTGTGATCTTGTTGGAATGTAGATACACTCTTAGTGCACACCTTTAATCCATCTGGCTGGAATCCTTTATTACATATCTTTAATCCAAAACAATGATATCTGAGGGGCAGATGAAGTGATGAATCAGAGAAGATTTGGCAGAATGAGTCAGAGATAGGATACACCCAACTCTCAGGAAAAAAAAAACTATTTAAGAATAGTACAGGGGGAGAGAAGTCAGTCAATTCTGTTTTGTCAGTTGAGTTCAGTGCAGTGGAATCAAAAATTAAGAGTCACTGCAGTGAGTACCGTGCCATTCAGTTGAGTTCCTTCAGTTCAGTGCAGGTCAGTTGAGGTGGTTGGTTGAAGCCAGAGAATAAGAAGGAGTTAGAAGATTAGAACAGGGCCTGGAGAGATGGCTCAGCAGTTAAGAGCACTGACTACTCTTCCAAAGGGCCTGAGTTCAATTTCCAGCAACCACATGGTGGCTCACAACCATCTGTAATTAGATCTGACACCCTTCTGGGGTGTCTGAAGAAAGTTACATTGTACTTACACTGAAGAAGAAGAAGGAGGATGAGGAGGAGGAGAAAGAGGAGGAGGAGGTGGTGGAGGAGGAGGAGGTGGAGGAGGAGGAGGAAGAAAAAGAAGAAGAAGAAGAAGAAGAAGAAGAAGAAGAAGAAGAAGAAGAAGAAGAAGAAGAAGAAGAAGAAGAAGAAGAAGAAGATTAGAACAGATTCCCAGAGTTAGTTTGAGGCCAGGCAGAGCAATTCAGTGAGAAACTGAGAGATGACAGATTGATCAGTCATCTGATTAGTGTGAGAACATATCCAAATTTTCATCAACCTTTTAAAATAAGGAAAATGCAAATGACCATGAACTATATGTAGCATGAAAGCTCCCTGAAACTCAGGCAAAGAAAAGGCTTTGGCCAATGAAGGCATGCATATTTTAGGTAAGGTATATATTTAGGAAATATAATATTTATTTTTATTTTATTTTTATTTATTAATTTACATATTCATTTTGCATCCTGGTTACAGTCCTCTCACCTTTTCTTGTACAATTCTTTTCCTTACAAATTCCTCCTCCCATTGTGCCCTCCCCTTCTCTGAAGAGAAGAGAAAGAGCCCCTTGGATATCACCAAGCCCTAGAAGATCCACTTGCAACAGGACTAAGTGCATTCTCCCCCACTGAGGACCAACCAGTCAGTCCAGTTAGGGGAATGGGATCCAATGGCAGGTAACAGAGACAGTCCCACTGCAATTGTCAGAGGACCTGCATGAAGACCGAATTGCACATCTGCTACAAATGTGTAGGGGACCTAAGTACAGGATGGTTGGTGGTTCAGTCTCTGTGATGCCCCATCGGCCCTGGTTAGTTGATTCTGTTGGTCTTCTTGAGGTGATCCTTTAATCTCTGTTCCATATTTATCCCCAAGCACTTTGTAGGCAAGAAAAATTTTGGGTTGAAAGTTTTATGGGTGGGTTGATGTTCCCACTGGAAGTTCTACATAGCAATGGAAGTGCTACTTCAGTCTCCATAGCCCCCATTGGTAGGACTCTCAGCTAAGGTCACCCCCATAGACTATTGGTAGCATCCCCAGTCCTAGGTCTACAGCTAGTCCTAGAGATGCTACCCACCAATTTCCCTTTTACTCCCAGCCTTCTCCCATCCACACTCCTTATACCTGATCCCCATCCTCATTCCCTTCATCACTCCTTCTCTCACTCAATTCCTTCTCTCCATCCACCTCCAATGAGTATTTAGTTTTCTCCTCTGGGTGAGATTCATGCATCTTCCCTGGGACCTCCAAATTACTTAGTTTCTTTGGGTCTGTGGATTGTAGCATGATTATCCTATACTTTATGGCTAATGTTCAATTATAAGTGAGTATATACCGTGAGTGTCTTTCTAGGTCTGAATTACCTTACTCGGGATGATATTTTCTAGTACCTTCCATTTGCCTGCAAATTTTTATAATGCCTTTGTTTCTAATAGGTGTATATTATTTCATTGTGTAGATAGATTACATTTCTTAGTGCATGAGCTATTGATGGAATTTGTCTCTTGTGTCAATGATTTCAAGGCAGTTCCCCACTTTATTAGATTTGGTATATCCAGTTTTATGCTGAAGTCTTTGATCCTCTTGGACTTGAATTTTGTAGAGGGTGAAACACATGGACCTATCATGTCTATCTAACATGCAGGTTTACAGTTAGATCAGCACTATTTATTGAAGACCCTTTGAGGTCTTCTTTACTCAAGCTATGCATTCAGTGTGGCACACAGTCTCCTTTTGCTGCTTGTGAATCAAGATGTAGAACTCTCAGCTCCTTCTCCAGCACCATGTCTGCTTAGATATATCCATGCTTCCTGCTATAATGATAGTCATGATGATAACAGACTAAACCTCTGATATAAGGCAGCCCCAATTAAATGTTGTCCTTTATAAGAGTTGCCATGGGACTCAAAAAACTGGACATGAGACATCCAGAGGACCCTGCTATACCTCTCCTGGGCATATACCCAAAGGATTCCCTGGCATGCAATAAAGACACATGCTCCATGATGTTCATAGCAGCCTTATTTATAATAGCCAGAAGCTGGAAAGAACCTAGATGCCCCTCAAAGGAGGAATGGATTCAGAAAATGTGGTATATTTACACAATGGAACACTACTCAGCAATTAGAAACAACGAATTCACAAAATTTTTAGGCAAATGGTTTGATCTGGAAAATATCATCCTAAGTGAGGTAACCCAATCACAAAAGAATACACATGGAATGCAATCTCTGCTAAGTGGATATTAATTAGCCCAGAAGCCCTGAATACCCAAGGCACAAATTGCATAACAAATGGCTCCCATGAAGAAGTATGGAGAGGGTCCTGATCCTGGAAAGGATTGATCTAGCATTGGAAGGGAATATAAGGACAGAGAAAAAGGAGGGACGTGATTGGAGAAGGGATGGAGAGAAGAAGGTTTATGGGACATAGGGGGAGGGGAGATCCGGGAAAGGGGAAATCATTTGGAATGTAAACAAAGAATATAGAAAATAAAAATATTAAAAAAAAAGAGTTGCCATGGGAATGATGCTTCATCGCAATAGAATTCTAATTAAGACAGTCATTGTGGTCAATATGTCCACAAAGGATATGAGTACATGCTATGTGTGCCCTATGTCATAGAGCTCAGATGCAATGAGCTTGTCCCCTATATCTTTCATGGGTATGCAGTTAATGTGTCCCCAACTGACATCACAACACACTACGAACATCAGAGCTACTGCGGCTGGAGGCAGCTCCCTTGGCCTGTTCTCTGCAGCTGTCTGTGCAGCCACCTCTGGGTTGAGGCATATTTGCCTTGCATATGCTGAGATCTCTTTCCTTAGGTTTGAAGTCTGTCTGAGGATGAGTACTTCACTGTGTTCATCTCTCTCTTGTCATCTCTAGTCAGTCACTTGCAATGAAACTCATGACTATTAAACAAGTGACCAAAAATCACACGCGCCCTGGGCATGGATCATGAGTCTGAACTTTGGAACTAATTCATGGCTATCATAGATTTATTTTTCTTTCTTTCTTTCTTTCTTTCTTTCTTTCTTTCTTTCTTTCTTTCTTTCTTTCTTTCTTTCTTTGTATCTTTCTTTATTCATTTCTTTCCAAATATGGCTTGAAGATGAAAATAAACTTTCCTATTGGTCACTGTAATAAACCCCCAGCCTCTCATATAAAATATGTGTTTTTGCCAAGGCTGTGAAAATGATTTTTCATATTTTTTAACTGTAGCAAGGCATTAACTTGGGTTGAGACTGAACCCTGTTTAACTGAGGTCTGACCTAAGGGATCTTGAACTCTTGCTTCTGGAATAAGGATAAAGAAAACATTTCAAGCAGTCTGATGTCAGAAAAGCAGGCCAGTTGCTAGTTTGGGGGTTGGCAGGAGGATCCAGCGGCAACAGTGACCTCACAGGTAACTTGTCTCAGTTATCAGATAATCCATTGGTCACATCACAGAAGGCGCTTGTAAGACACATCATGATGGTCCATTTTCGGGATGGAATGTGCCCAGAGTCATCAGCGTCACAGAGAAGCAGATGGCACCAGGGCCCTCTCTCTCTTAACTGCTACCTGGCACCTGCCTGTCTGAAACAGGTTGTCTGCTATGTGACTCAACCCAGCATCAGAAAAAGGGGACAATATCAAGCCTCAAGGTGTTTATTAGATAATGCTTTTTGGCCTAAACAAATAATATGGGGAGTTTGTGGAGCAGGCCTGTGGTAAAGACGGGGCTATCTTGACATAAAAGAATTTAAAAACTACCATCTTAAGCCAAATACGCCCATACATGTGTTGGGAGTTTTGTTTGTCATTATTGTTGTTTTCATTTTGGTTTTCTATTTTGTATTTTCTCTCCACTGGCATCCCTTGCTGCAGAACTGAAAGTTAAAAACTGCTTTGTTTCTACCAGTCTTTTGAATTTTCTATTACCTCATTTCCGACTATGCTCATTACAATCATTAAAATTGAGCTCCATGGCTGAGAGATCACACAGCAGGTAAGAGCACTTGCTTAGTAAGCATGAATTCAAACTCAACACACACATAAAAAGCAAAGTATAACTGTACGTGTACATACACCAGTGCCATGGAGGGCAGAGACAAAGACACATAGGGGTTTGCTGGCTACCATTCTACCTTCAATTTTAGTGAGAGAACCTGTCTCAAGGAAATAAAAGAGTGATATCCCAGTATACTTGGAAACTTCTTTCACCTCAGCATGCACAGACTTGCTCATACATGTATTCATACATACACATACACAGTGAACTCTAGTAAGTTATGGCTTGTGGTAAACTAGGTATATATGAATGCGTGTACACATGCATACAGGTTTGCATGCAGGTGCATGTAAACTCATATATGCATGTGCATACAATGTGTGCTTATGCCCATATGAATTATATGCATGTATGTGTATAGGTGAATGTGTATATGTGGTATATGTGTGCATAAATGTGCGTGTGTGTGTGTGTGTGTGTGTGTGTGTGTGCAGGCACTCAGAAAGCAGTCAGTATCAAAAGTCCTCACCACCCAGATCCAAAGGCTATTCTTCCAGATTCGGCTAGAGTCTGTAGCCTAAGGATAGTAGGGATATAGACTGCAACCAAGATCCCAACCATAAAAGCAACCATTTCCATTTCTTAATTCTCCTTGTTAGCATGCTGTTGTATCTTAAAAGGGAAAGGATATCGTTGATAGAGTCTTGGTTTTCTCACTTAACACTAAAACAAAATGAAAGAGGCTGTTGTTTCCTGAAACAGAAAATTAAAGGAGCCAGTAGTTCCTAATAGAATTGATTTCTTTTAGAAATAAGGGCTCCTGTGCTTGGTGTAAAAGAGGTGTGGCTGGGGGGGGGCGCTTGAGGGGAAGGTTGGGCTGGGTGAGAGCTGGGCTCTGGCTCCAAGCATGGCTGCTGATACCTCAGACCCAGCAAAGGAAATCAACGGGTGTCAGGGCTGAGGCAAGTGGAATGATGATCAGCGATGAAGTCTTCTCTGGAGAAAATGATGCTTCCCTTTCTCTTCACTCAAACAGGACTCATGGGTACCCAACTGGTGTAAACTGCAGGAACCTAGGGTTGGTGGTAAACCAAAACCACCATGAGCTGAAAAGACACTCAACATTTCAAGGTGCCCGTTGTACAACAAGGAGGTTGTCATTTGAGGCAGATAACCCTTCCTTCCCAACTTTCAACACCAGGACTGATTTGTAAGGTTGAAGCAACATGGCGGGAGATGAGGTACTTGGATCAGCCTGAGTGTAAATCGTTATTTACTTGTTCAGGATGGAAAAGTCGTTTCTTCATTGTTAACAAACACTTTTCTCCCATCACACCAGTTCAAGGAAGCCCACAGAGTGGCATTTCCCCCAAAAGCCTCCACTCCTGGCTCTTGGAGTTTTCTTGGAGGGGAAAAATAGGAGTTTTCCCTCCTCACGCTAACCCTGACCAGTTCTGACCCTTACCCTCACCCTCCTCATCTTTCTCCTACTTCTCCTCATCCTTTTCTTCTTCCTTACCTCCTTTCCTTCTTGCCACCTCTTCCTCTCCACCCTCACCTTCCTCTCTTCCCTCCTCATTCTCTTCATTGTTCTCTTTACTGTCCTCTTCCTCGCCATCCCCTTACTCCTCCTGGCCCTCCTGTTCATCTTGTCCTTGGGGTTCGAGTTTCCACCTGCACTCCCCACTGATCTGGCGCTTTGTATTCTCTTAGGAATCCAACTGGAAGAGTTAACCTATTTGTCTGGCTGGACCACAGGAACTGCCTGTCTCAGAGCCAATGACCAGGCACTAGGAGCCTACCCTCATCAGTCAGCGTTCTGAGCTGGGTGGGTCTCTCTGTGGGGGGCATAAGTCACTTGGGATCCTTTCTGTAGGGACTCCAGTGCAGCACCAGTATGAGCAATAGTGTCTGATGGCAAGCACAGGCACTATCAGCCCAGTGGAGCGGGGAAGCTGCACCATAGCATATCACACACTGTTGACAAAGCAGATTTGTTTTTCCTCTTCTGGACTTTGAAGCCATAGCCCACAAACAAACTGTGAACCATCCCCTGCCATCAAAGGAAGTCTTCTCAGGGCACATATGAGTGTTCCTTTACTAAAACTTGCAGAAGAAACCCCTGGGAAGTGCAGGGAGCAGAAAAGGTCCACCAAGTCTGTGACTCCCTTTTCATCTCTGTTGGAAATCAGCTTAACTCAAAGTTCCTCCCTTTCTTCTATCTCAAGCTCTCTCCCTCTCTCTTTCTATTTATATTTCTAAGACCCTGAGCAAAGCCTTTCATCTGAAATGCAGAAACCAACCTCTTTAAAATGCATGGCGAATGATCTGAATATCCACTTTGGCAGATGTTCCTAAAATTCCCTCTATTCAGTTCCATTTGAATTTTTCTCAAAGAAGTTCAAAGAAGTTTTGCAACCTACAGTTTGCTGCAGACCCTTAGACTTGGCCACAGTGTAGAAGTCTCTGTTCATTAAGTGGCATGAAAGGGGGGTTGGATGTTTGCCTGGAAAAAGAGAGAATAATCCAAGAACCCTGCAACTCAGAACAAGGAATCCAGTTCTGTATGAAGCATCTTTGAGATGATTGTTGATATTTACCAAATTTTGTTTTGTTTTGTTTTTGGATTTGGTTTTTTCAAGACAGGGTTTCTCTGTATAGCCCTGGCTGTCCTGGAACTCACTCTGTAGACCAGGCTGGCCTCGAACTCAGAAATGTGCCTGCCTCTGCCTCCCAGAGTGCTGGGATTACAGACGTGCGCCACCACCACCCGGCAGTTTTTACCAAACTTGTAATTGTATCGTTATTAGTACAAAGACAACCATTTTGGGTTTCTGATCATTCTATAGGCAGATGGAGAACGTGCAGAATTAAAAGAAGGAAGATAATAAAGAAAAGGAGGTAGAGGAGAAGGAAGAAAAGAAAGAACATGAGGAAGAAGACAAAGAAGAGGAGGGATGGAGGGAGGGAGGGAGAAAATGAGAAGGAAGAGGAGAAAGAGGAAGAAGAAAAGGAAAAGAAGGAGGAGGAGGAACAGGACTAGAATGAGAAGAACATTGATATCAGTCCAGTCAACAATACTATCCACTAAACTCAAAGTACTATCTCAACCTAGTTGTCTACCTGCCTTCTCTCTACTCAGGTTTGGCTAATCAGGCACCAAGCATAGTCAAGGTAGAGTGCTGGAATAATAGAAAACAAAGTACATTGTCTATTGGACTAGATTTTTGTTGTTTCTGCATGGTGATGAAATTCTGAAAGTCTTTTACCAAGATGAGGGAAGGTGGCAAGCCCCAGAAACAGCCAGTAAGACTGGTGAGGTGATGATTCAATTCCCTGAGATTATGTGCTATCCCAAGGGGAAGAGGAAGGCAGGAGCATGGTGTTGCTCTGGGAAATGTAAACTGAGACCCATGCCAGTTACCACATGGGTGAAGAGGGAGCGGCCCCTGAACCAGAGACCTGATCACACAGGGAATATAAAGTTTGATAGTCCTAGATGGTAGGTTGCTGGAATCTGAGTCCACTCCCTGCTTGGGTTGCAGACTTTAGCTCTCTATAGAGGACATGGGTACTACTGTAGCAGTGTTCAAGGATTCTGAGGAAAAGAACATCTTGCTCGATAGTTCTTAACCTGTGGGTCATGATCTCTTAAGGGGATGAATGACGCTTTTACAACGGTCTCCTAAAACCACTAGAAAGCAGATATTTACATTATGATTCATAATAGTAGCAAAATTAAGAGTTATGAAGTAGCAGCAAAAATAGTGTTATAGTTTGGGGATCACCACAACATGAGGAACTGTCTTAAAGGGTTGCAACATTAGGAAAGTTGAGAACTATTGTTCTTGCTACTTCAGAGCAGACCCAGGAAAGGGTCAGTTCCCAGAGGTGGAGGGTCATGTGAGGGACAATTCCACAGGATTCTGAGGAATAAGATTTCATCCATTTGTGGCTACACCTCAGGGCCCTCGCATGCTTGTTGAGCAAATGTTAGGCTTGGGTTCCAACACCGACACTGAGTAGTAATTAAAGAAAATAGATAAAATAGATTTCAGTAATATACAAAACTAAGCCGGGTAGAGAATGAGTTCCTTGCTCCCTCGTTATGGATAGTACAGTGACTGGATCTGACAGCAGGTCAGATCTTCAAGCACACAGAGGGTGTGGCTGGAAAGAAAGGGAGCAGTGCTTTGGGAAGGAACCAAGGTTGTGTGAGAAGACTGTACCAATGCCGATAAACTGGGAGAGGTTTCAAACCATTGAAGGAAATGACATGATGCAAACTTTCATTTGCTTTTGTCCTATTGAAGAATCACCTAAGTGACTCAGGCAGGGCCATGTGTAGGGAAGCAGAAAGCAAGGGAGCATCCAAGATTGCAGAGAAGAGTCTGCTAGAAACTGGTTATCTAAACTAAAAGTGTAGGATGGGGTTCCAGACAAAGTAGACACTTGCTGTCCCTAGACAAGCCTTCCACAGGTCTCAAAAGATACCATCTCTAGGTAATTTCATTCCCTTTGAGGATAAAAACCATCTCCCAGAAAAACAAAATACACATATAAATAAATATAAAGATAGACATGTGCCTTGTAATTGTCTTTGGGTTACATCATTCTGTAAATATGTAGTCTTACAGCAGCCTAATGAGGCTCAAAAATGCACCTCCATGAACCAGCACAATCCTGAGATACATTTCTAAAAGTTATCAGCTAGAGAGTGAAGCAAAGGATTCTTATAAACTGTGCTGACAATTATTAAACACCAGAAAACAAAAGCAAGTGTCCCAGCAAATCCATCCCTATCTGTTAGAAGGTTAACAGAACCTTAGAAACAACCCCTTGATAAAATGGGGACATAGCTATATGCTGGCTTTAATGGTGCCAGTAAGGAGCTGATAAAAAGCTGTACTCCTATTCAGTAAAAACTGTCCAAATATTTACAGCCAAAGGAAACAATCACAACAAAGGTCTAGATGAGAAAATCCAGCCCCTCCAATGCTTGTAAAATAACTATGGAATATTTTTCCTGAAGCCCTAGATAAGGGCATTGAATAGCATTGATTATAGGCAATATTTTACTGCATTCCATTGACAGGAGATAAATCAGAGAATGAAAAGCTACAGTTTAACAAGGAAAGTATATGACTGCATATATCAAATAAAACAACATACAAAGCACTCTTTGGTATAGGTAAGTAATACAGAATGCTCACTGAACCTAAAACCAGACAGAATGATCAGGGCCACACCCTCATGCTAGCAATAATGTGCAGAAGTCAGCTCTACACACACAATCAATACCTGGAAATAAGTCCAATGAATTACCTGCAAATGGTTTATACTGATAACTCTACAATATATCTGAGAGAAAATGCAAAGGTCTGTATGAAAGAAAACATCACTTTCCCGGGTTAGGAGATGTGGTGTTCCCAAAATGCCAGTCTCACTCAAATTGATACAGAGAGTGAATTTATTCCCAGACTAAATTTCAGCAAATTTCCTTTCATGATGAGCCTGACAAGCTGATTGTACAATTGATGAGGAAATTCAAATGCCATAAAATAGACAGAGTATTCTGGGAAAGAGAAAGAATGTTCCTCTTTTTCTTCATCTATACAAGTATATTTTTCTGTTATTGATATAGTTACACACACTTTAGCTCAAATGCCATAAAATAGACAGCACTCCAGGGAAGAGTGAGAATATTTCTCTTTTTTTCCTTCTATACAAGTATATTTTTTCTCTTATTGATACAGTTATGTGAACTTTTCATAATTGGTTATTCATCATACATAGTTAACTTTTTCTTATGTTCATTTATTCTACCTTTTGGTGGTCAATGTATACACAGTGTGTATGGCAGACAATTTAAATAATTGTGGTTTGGTGGTTACTTTTAATCCAGTTGGTCTAGCATTCTGGGTTCAGTTTTGGAGCCCCATCTGGGTGTTCCGCTTTCAATTACAGGTGATATCTGACTTGTGATGGTAACTTTGTATTTTTTTTTACAATAGTATGAAAGTATACCCACACAGGCACTCTGATTTTCTCTCAGTTCAGCATTCAATAAAGTATTTGAAATATTCAGCACTCTCTGATGATGATACATTTCAAATATGTGCTGGTTTTTTTTTTTTTTTGGTGGTGAGTTTTTTTTGTTTTGTTTTGTTTTGTTTGTATCTTAATGAATCCATTCTATTAACCTTGGTCATAGTTTTTTTTTTTTGTTTGTTTGTTTTGTTTTTTTTGTTTTGTTTTGTTTTTTGTCTTTGTTGACATTAAGTGTGACAAGGAAACTCTGACACATTTCTTTTTCTTCTTTTACATGTCATGGATAGTTGATTGGTGCTTATAGATCTCAGGACCTCATCATGCATGTTTTTTTTTTCTTTATTGAGTCAAGCACTTTTGCCACTAAAGGAAGCACATCAGTGGCTTCTCTTCATCTATTTGATCACTCACAGCATCTCTCTCACTGAGAATAAAGGTCACCTGAAAAATAGCCATGCAATGTCCTGACAATCTGACAACTGGTAAGGCTGTGAGGTCAGCCCAGAGCAATACATTTGAACACCATTTGGAGCACAAAGACAGAACTCACCAGGAAGGCCAGTGTGAGGCACTATACTATTTAGAATGTCATGCAACCTCAAACTCTGACTTGTTTATGTACAGGATGTTGGATTTAATTTAGTAGTTTTGACTGTAGTTAATAAATGGTAACTAAAGTCGTGGAAAACAAAAAGAAACTAGGGTTTGGGAGAGAAGTTTAGCAATAGACTCTTAACATTAAATTAACATTTTTTAAAATATTAGCTCAAAGATCATGAACAGTCAATTGACATAGTCAAAGAGGGAGTTAGGAACATTGAAGACAAGCATGAAAACGTCTCCAGACTGACTAAAACAGAGAACTGTACAGAAAAACAAATATGTCGTCAGATTAAGAGGCAAAAAATATCAGTCTTAGTCAAAAAGGAGGGAAAAATTTCAACAGGCACTTGACCTCAGAAGATGTTCAGATATTAAATAAGCAGATATGGATAAATGTTTTATCTCTTATGCCATTGAAAAGGTATGAAGTAAAACACTAAGGAGATCTGTACATACGTGCACTGCCCGGGCTGAGGAGCCCACTCTCCACAGCGAATGAAGAGGCTATGGAACAGTGCCTGCCCCACTAGTCCTCCGCCCCCCCCCCCCATACATTCAGCTGTGGGAATGCACAAGGTGCATTTGCTGTGGAGGATACGAGACACCCCACTCTCAGATGATCCCACAGCATACTCAGCCCAAGAGGCCATTATCTGTACAAGGTATTAAACACCCCCACCACACTCCCACCCCCACCACACCCCTACCCCCACCACACACACACACACACACACACACACACACTCATAGCTGTGGGAATACGCAGTATGCATTTACTATGAATGATGGTTAGTACTTTCTCACAGAGCTAGGAATGTCTTTTCCCACACCGATGTTCTCTTTGAGTATGCTGGACGAGAATGTTTGGTTCCACAGGAGAACCCCAGAGGGTGTCCACTGTTGTTATCAGCAGCTTTTAAAATTAGAAAGGAGTGAAATGTGCAGTGACATTAATGAAGCAGAGCCCAAGCTGTGACCCTGCAAGCTATTACCCTGACTGTGCTTCCACACTCACATCGCATCTCCACTTCCATCTTCTTTCTCTTTCTGTGCCTGAAGGGACCAGTGGAAGGGGTTCTTTTCCCCTGATTATATTCCGTCAACTAAATTTTTGTCTTGTATTAAATATAAATTTTTGTTTCAAAATTATTCATTGATATTGAAGAATAGAATAAAATGTATAGGTTTGACTATCCTTTATGAGGCCTAATAAAAGATACCACCCATTCATTACCTATGTTTCTATATACTCAGCTTCCTATTATTTATCTGTCTGTATGTCTATATCATCTATTTTATCTACTATCTCTCTATGTGTCTATCTATCATCTATCTACATATGTATCATACATATGTATCCCTATCTATATCCACTACCATCTATCTCTCTTCATCCATGTACACATCTATCCCTGATATATCTTCATTGCTTTAGGAATAAAAGCTTAGGGCTGGAGAGATGGTTCAGTGTTTCAAAGCACTTGCTGTTCTTCCAGAGGACCCAGGTTCAATATGACAGCTTATACCTGCCTGTAACTCCAGATTCAGGGAGAACTGTGACCCTCACACAGACATAAATGCAGCAACACACCAATGCATATAAAAAATAAATCTAAAAAAAATAATTAGATTAAAAAAAAAGAATAAAAGCTTGCTAGTTATATGGCTCCTGCAACTAATTTTTGTCAAAGGGTCTGAAAAAAAGAGAACGAATTCACTTCTGATTCAAAGTAAATGCTCTTCTCAGTGATAGAAAGAATAGATTAGATTAGCTAATAACTAGTTAACAATTATAGCTGACTTTTATGGGACATGGTGATGAGGGTGTTTTATAGCAATTGTTTAAACTAATGGGAAAGTCAGCCAGGGGATTCGATGGCAGGAGGTGTTCATGGGAAAAGGTGAGTCTCAACCTGTTTGGATGACCAGCTGACTGTTGTCACTGCCTCAGCAGGAGCTGCCCCTCCCCCAGCCCACTGCTGCTTGAGAGGGTGGAGTATAGCGTCTATGTGCTCCAGTCTGTTCCAGCTAAACATCTCAGATGTCATAAGCTGCTCTGAGGACATGTGTGGCCCCAGCTTAAGACCAACAGAGAATGTCAGCTACAGTTGTGTTTAGCTTCCAAAGACTCAATCTCAAGCTTAGCAAAATCACATCAAAGAAGGAAGGAGATGGCCCAGATAATCTTTATTCAAGTAACACAACAGACTAACATTCAATTATCCATGAGCTTTATTCAATTATAAGGGTTTATCACAAGTGTGTGTATAATAAATTGTTTTAGATCTTGTTTTGAAATCACCTCACTTTTATCATTACAGTACAAACCCCTAGTTTTTACTTAGTCTCCTTAGAAGAGCATCAACCAAAATCATGGCTATGTATGTATTAGCTTATTAAAAATGTCAATGACACATAAATAAAACTCGCTGAATTATTGAAATGTGTTTCCTCTTTTAATTTCAGGTTGATGGAAAAGTTAGCTGCATTATTATGAGGCATGGATGAAGTCCTGAGGGAATGTATACTATTGGTGTAAGGACAGCCATGTCGAGAATCCCAATGCCTCAGACCCCTAGGAATGGCAAAGCCTTCCCTGAGTCAGACTCAGAAGAGTGGCAAAGCCTACCAAGACTTCCTATCAAGATTAGCTAACTGGCCTCGTCCCCAGTCAATTGTATACAATAAACCAGTCCCCTCCCTGAGCAATTTAATACAGCTATGTTGAGTTTCCCAGCTGCTGGTGTGTCCCCATCAGAGCTCACAGCTCACCGGATTCTAGCTTTTCTGTAGACACACATATCTGTTCCTTCTTCATTTCCTTGTCACACCAACAGATAAAATCCAAAGCTGGGCAGGTCTTAGTTGATTACAGGTATGTAAATGTCATATCTTCCAGTCTTGGAAACACCTTCCTGTTCCATGGTTCTCACTATCAAACAGAAATCTTTTACCTGAATCATTACGCACTGGTAATCTACTCTCCAAGTGGCTCTGGCTTCTGCCACCTGTATCCACTCGTGTCTTCCCCCTTCGAACTGAACTCTTGATTCTGAACAGAAGGAACTCTCCCCACCCAGGCTAGGATAGACTGACAACCATCATCAGAGGCAACTTAGAAGGCATCTCTGTAGCAAGACATTCTGAGCCCCTTTGGTGTGACTCATAGATCATAGTCCAAGTATGATAATGGTCTTCTACAAATTCCAGCCTTCCTGTCCTTCCATCCCTCATTGCCTCATTGATTGACACCTCCTGGCTGTGAGATTCCTGAGCAGAGGAACCACATTAACACACCTCAGTCACTAGCAGAGCCTGCGGTGAATGCAGTGAGTTTACGTTGTGCTTGACCAGTGGAGCCATCTTTCATCCATGCAGCTCTCTGATCAAGTGCTAGACTCTGATACATCTGCTGTACCTGCCTGGACCCTATGGGACTCAACCATGAGCCTCCAGTGTTGTGCAAACTGATAGCACCTCAGGTCCAAGGCAAATTCAGGTTGAGACACAACAATTGGACCTTCAGAACCAACTCACACTCCATGGACACCCATTCCAATTTAGTGGAGTCATGGAAATTCAACACTTTGACAAAGAATCATAATATATATATATATATATATATATATATATATATATATATAATGACAGTCGTTTCCTTTAAAAGTTTTTTTTTATGTTTTTTTTTATTCGATATAATTTATTTACATTTCAAATGATTTCCCCTTTTCTAACCGCCCCCCCACTCCCCGAAAGTCCCGTAAGCCCCCTTCTCTTCCCCTGTCCTCCCTCCCACCCCTTCCCAGGTCCCCGTTCTGGTTTTGCCAAATACTGTTTCACTGAGTCTTTCCAGAACCAGGGACCACTCCTGCTTTCTTCTTGTATCTCATTTGATGTGTGGATTATGTTTTGGGTATTCCAGTTTTCTAGGTTAATAACCACTTATTAGTGAGTGCATACCATGATTCACCTTTTGAGTCTGGGTTACCTTACTTAGTATGATGTTCTCTAGCTCCATCCATTTGCCTAAGAATTTCATGAATTCATTGTTTCTAATGGCTGAATAGTACTCCATTGTGTAGATATACCACATTTTTTGCATCCACTCTTCTGTTGAGGGATACCTGGGTTCTTTCCAGCATCTGGCAATTATAAATAGGGCTGCTATGAACATAGTAGAGCATGTATCCTTATTACATGGTGGGGAATCCTCTGGGTATATGCCCAGGAGTGGTATAGCAGGATCTTCTGGAAGTGAGGTGCCCAGTTTTCAGAGGAACCGCCAGACTGATTTCCAGAGTGGTTGTACCAATTTGCAACCCCACCAGCAGTGGAGGAGTGTTCCTCTTTCTCCACACCCTCTCCAACACCTGCTGTCTCCTGAATTTTTAATCTTAGCCATTCTGACTGGTGTAAGATGAAATCTTAGGGTTGTTTTGATTTGCATGTCCCTAATGACTAATGAAGTTGAGCATTTTTTAAGATGCTTCTCTGCCATCCGAAGTTCTTCAGGTGAGAATTCTTTGTTTAACTCTGTACCCCATTTTTTAATTGGGTTGTTCGGTTTTCTGGAGTCTAACTTCTTGAGTTCTTTATATATATTGGATATTAGCCCTCTATCTGATGTAGGATTGGTGAAGATCTTTTCCCAATTTGTTGGTTGCCGATCTGTCCTCTTGATGGTGTCCTTTGCCTTACAGAAACTCTGTAACCTTATAAGGTCCCATTTGTCAATTCTTGCTCTTAGAGCATACGCTATTGGTGTTCTGTTCAGAAACTTTCTCCCTGTACCGATGTCCTCAAGGGTCTTCCCCAGTTTCTTTTCTATTAGCTTCAGAGTGTCTGGCTTTATGTGGAGGTCCTTGATCCATTTGGATTTGAGCTTAGTACAAGGAGACAAGGATGGATCAATTCGCATTCTTCTGCATGCTGACCTCCAGTTGAACCAGCACCATTTGTTGAAAAGGCTATCTTTTTTCCATTGGATGATTTCAGCCTCTTTGTTGAGGATCAAGTGGCCATAGGTGTGTGGGTTCATTTCTGGATCTTCAATCCTGTTCCATTGATCCTCCTGCCTGTCACTGTACCAATACCATGCAGTTTTTAACACTATTGCTCTGTAGTATTGCTTGAGGTCAGGGATACTGATTCCCCCAGATTTTCTTTTGTTGCTGAGAATAGTTTTAGCTATCCTGGGTTTTTTGTTGTGCCAGATGAATTTGATAATTGCTCTTTCTAACTCTGTGAAGAATTGAGTTGGGATTTTGATGGGTATTGCATTGAATCTGTATAGTGCTTTAGGCAAAATGGCCATTTTAACTATATTGATTCTACCGATCCATGAGCATGGGAGGTTTTCCCATTTTTTGAGGTCTTCTTCCATTTCCTTCTTCAGAGTCTTGAAGTTCTTGTCATACAGATCTTTCGCATGAATGGTAAGAGTCACCCCAAGATACTTTATACTGTTTGTGGCTATTGTGAAGGGGGTCATTTCCCTAATTTCTTTCTCAGCCTGCTTATCCTTTGAGTATAGGAAGGCTACTGATTTGCTTGAGTTGATTTTATAACCTGCCACTTTGCTGAAGTTGTTTATCAGCTGTAGGAGCTCTCTAGTGGAGTTTTTTGGGTCACTTAGGTAGACTATCTTGTCGTCTGCAAATAATGATAGTTTGACTTCCTCCTTTCCAATTTGTATCCCTTTGACCTCCTTATGTTGTCGAATTGCCCGAGCTAGTACCTCAAGTACAATATTGAAAAGATAAGGAGAAAGGGGGCAGCCTTGTCTGGTCCCTGATTTCACTGGGATTGCTTCAAGTTTCTCTCCATTTAGTTTGATGCTGGCTACCGGTTTGCTGTATATTGCTTTTACTATGTTTAGGTATGGGCCTTGAATTCCTGTTCTCTCCAAGACTTTAAGCATGAAAGGATGCTGAATTTTGTCAAATGCTTTTTCAGCATCCAATGAAATGACCATGTGGTTTTGTTCTTTGAGTTTGTTTATGTAGTGGATTGTATTGATGTATTTCCGTATATTGAACCAACCCTGCATTCCCGGGATAAAGCCTACTTGATCATGGTGGATGATCGTTTTGATGTGTTCTTGGATTCGGTTGGCAAGAATTTTATTGAGTATTTTTGCATCGATGTTCATAAGGGAAATTGGTCTGAAGTTCTCTTTCTTTGTTGGATCTTTGTGTGGCTTTGGTATCAGCGTAATTGTGGCTTCGTAGAAGGAATTGGGTAGTGTTCCTTCTGTTTCTATTTTGTGGAATAGTTTGAAGAGTATTGGTGTTAACTCTTCTTTGAAGGTCTGGTAGAATTCTGCACTGAAACCATCTGGTCCTGTGCTTTTTTTGGTTGGAAGACTTTCTATGACTCCTTCTATTTCTTTAGGCTTTATGGGACTGTTCAGATGGTCTAGTTGGTCCTGATTTAATTTTGGTATTTGGTATCTGTCAAGGAAATTGTCCATTTCCTCCAGATTCTCCAGTTGTGTTGAGTACAGGCTCTTGTAGTAGGATCTGATGATTTTTTGGATTTCCTCAGTTTCCGTTGTTATGTCTCCCTTTTCATTTCTAAGTTTGTTAATTTGGATACTTTCTCTGTGCCCTTTGGTCAGTCTGGCTAAGGGTTTATCTATCTTGTTGATTTTCTCAAAGAACCAGCTCCTGGTTTTGTTGATTTTTTGTATGGTTCCCTTTGTTTCTACTTGATTGATTTCGGCCCTGAATTTGATGATTTCCTGCCTTCTACTCCTCCTGGGTGAAATAGCTTCTTTTTGTTCTAGGGCTTTCAGGTGTGTCATTAAGTTGGTAATGTATGCTCTCTCCATTTTCTTTTTGGAGGCACTCAGGGCTATGAGTTTTCCTCTTAGCACTGCTTTCATTGTGTCCCATAGATTTGGGTATGTTGTGTTTTCATTTTCATTGTGTTCTAAAAAGTCTTTAATTTCTTTCTTTATTTCTTCCTTGACCAAGGTATCATTGAGTAGAGTATTGTTCAATTTCCATGTGTATGTGGGTTTTCTGTTGTTTCTGTTGCTATTGAAGACCACTTTTGTTCCATAGTGATCAGATAGGAGGCATGGGATTAGTTCTATCTTCTTATATTTGTTGAGGTCTGTCTTGTGACCAATTATATGGTCGATTTTGGAGAAGGTACCATGAGGTGCTGAAAAAAAGGTATATTCTTTTGTTTTAGGATAGAATGTTCTATATATATCAGTTAAATCTAATTGGTCCAAAGCTTCAATTAGTTTCATTGTGTCCTTGTTTAGTTTCTGTTCTCCTGATCAGTCCATTGAGGAAAGTGCAGTGTTGAAGTCACCCACAATTATTGTGTTAGGTGCAATGTGTGCTTTGAGTTTTAATAAAGTTTCTTTTATGAAAGAGGGTGCCCTTGCATTTGGAGCATAGATGTTCAGGATTGAGAGTTCTTCTTGTTGTATTTTTCCTTTGACCAGCAAGAAGTGTCCCTCAGAGTCTCTTTTGATGACTTTGGGTTGAAAGTCAATTTTATCTGATATTAAAATGGCTACTCCAGCTTGTTTCCTGAGACCATTTGCTCGTAAAATTGTCTTCCAGCCTTTTACTCTAAGGTAGTGTTTGTCTTTGACCCTGAGGTGTGTTTCCTGTAAGCAGCAAAATGTAGGGTCCTGTTTACGTATCCAGTCAGTTAGTCTGTGTCTTTTTATTGGGGCATTGAGTCCATTGATGTTAAGAGATATTAAGGAATAGTGATTGTTACTTCCTATCATTTTTGACGTTATTTTTTAAATTTGATTGCTTAACTTCTTTTGGGTTTGATGAAAGGTTACTATCTTGCTTTTTTCAGGGTGAAGTTTCCCTCCTTGTATTGGTGTTGTCCTCCTATTATCCTTTTTAGGGCTGGGTTTGTGGATAGATATTGGGTAAACTTGGTTTTGTCGTGAAATATCTTAGTTTCTCCATCTATGGTGATTGAGAGTTTTGCTGGATATAGTAGTTTTGGTTGGCATTTGTGTTCTCTTAGAGTCTGCATGAGATCTGCCCAGGACCTTCTAGCCTTCATAGTCTCAGGTGAAAAGTCTGCTGTGATTCTGATAGGTCTTCCTTTATATGTTACTTGGCCTTTTTCTCTTACTGCCTTTAATATTCTTTCTTTGTTTAGAACATTTGGTGTTTTGATTATTATGTGACGGGAAGTATTTCTGTTCTGGTCCAGTCTGTTTGGAGTTCTGTAGGCTTCTTGTATATTCATGGGCATCTCTCTCTTTGGGTTAGGGAAGTTTTCTTCCATAATTTTATTGAAGATATTTGCTGGCCCTTTAAGTTGTAAATCTTCACTCTCATCTATGCCTATAATCCTTAGGTTTGGTCTTCTCATTGTGTCCTGGATTTCCTGGATATTTTGGGTTACAAGCTTTTTGCATTTTGCATTTTCTTTAACTGTTGAGTCCATGGTTTCTATGGAATCTTCAGCATCTGAGATTCTTTCTTCTATTTCTTGTATTCTGTTGTTGATAGTTGCATCTCTGTCCCCTGATTTCTTCCCAAGGCTTTCTATCTCCAAAGTTGTCTCCTTTTGAGTTTTCTTAGTTGTTTCTACTTCTGATTTTAGATCCTGGATGGTTTTGCTTAGCTCCTTCACTTGCTTGTTTGTGCTTTCCTGTAATTCTTTAAGAGATTTTTGTGTTTTTTCTTTCATGACCTCAGCCTGTTGACCAAAGTTCTCCTGTATTTCTTTAAGAGATTTTTGTGTTTCGTCTTTCATGACCTCAGCCTGTTGACCAAAGTTCTCCTGTATTTCTTTAAGTGTTTTTTGCATTTCCTCCTTGTTGGCTTTTGTATTCTCCTGGATTTCTTTCAATGATTTTTGTGTTTCCCTTGCAAGGGCTTCTAACTTTTGATCCATTTTCTCCTGAATGTCCTTCATGTGTTCCTGTACCAGCATCATGACCAGTGATTTTAAATCCAAATCTTGTTTTACTGGTGTGATGGGGTATCCAGGACTTGCTGGTAGAGGAGAATTTGGTTCAGATGTTGCCATATTGCCTTGATTTCTGTTAGTGACGTTCCTGCGTTTGCCTTTTGCCATCTAGCTCTCACTGGTGTTACTTGGTCTTGTCAGTGCTGGACTCACCAGTGCAAGCTGCCCCTTCCCCGTTGGCCTTTGGTGCACAGCTTACACCCTGCACTGCCTGTAGACAGGGTGCTGTTGTCCAGGCTGTTCAGATCCTGAAGCAGGCACCTGAAGGCTCCCGCTGGGGCCCGCAGGATTTATTGGAGCACACCGACTTCTCCCAGCTGGCCGCCTGGAAGCCCCCACTAGCCTCTTGAGGGACCTGGAGATGTGGTGCGGCCACCCAGGCTGATCTGAAGCGGAGAGAGTTGACCTGAGGGCTTCTGCCTGAGGCCTTGCCCCAGATTGTGTCTGTGGACCAGATGGAACCCGTGTGCACCCCCAGGGAGCTCCGAAGGTGTATGCTGCTGTGACCTCCCCTGTGTTTTGCTCACTCCGCTGGGCAGCCGATTTCTCCAACCGTGCTGGCGCACACTAGGTTAGCCTTGTCGCCCAGGCCCTGAGTCCAGGCAAAAGCCTGGGAGGCCAAGGTCCGAGCAAAGTTCCCCTAGGGCTATGACTGTTATTTGGGCCCGCCAGGTGACCAGGATGGCGGGCGTGCGCGTCCGCGCTCCCCGAAAGCACCGGGAGAGTCTGTTGTGCTAATAACCTCCTGGGCGGGTTGACACACAGATGGCCCACCAAGCCGCCCAGTTCTTGGGGTCAGTCCTGTGCCTTTTGGGGCCTAGACCCCCGTTTTGTTAGCCTCAGGCTACGCTTGTTAGCAGTCTCTGCCCTCCCGAGCACTCTGGGTCCTGTAGGCAAAATGGCGGCGCATGCGCCGGGCAGGGCAAAAAAAAACTCCTGGCTGGGTTGGCGCCCCGATGGCCACTCGAACAGCCCAGGGCCTGGGTGCAGGCCAGCGCCCGTCAGGCTCAGACCCCTGCGGTGTTGGGCCTAGGATTATGTTTGTGTACCTCAGTCTGTCCGATCTCTGGAGCCCGGAATCAAGATGGAGGTGAGTCTCTCCTGACTGGCGGGAAGCCGAGTTCTGAAGTGGCTTCCGTGCAGCGAAAGCCACTGCTTTCTGGACCCTGTGTCGCCTTGGTTCCACCGCTGATGGCCCTTCAGCTGGACCAGCTACTGCTGCCGCCGCCGCCGACCCCCCAACCAACTTCTCCTTTAAAAGTTTTAAAAATTGGAGCTTCTATCAATTGTGCTTTTATTTCTAAATTAGTTAATGAAAGCATTCAAACCACTGATAGCTACAGAGCCTATGTGGAAATCTCAAGAAGTTTATGCCATGATGGGTTTATTATAAAATAAATATGTCTTGCAGTTACAACATTTGAAGCTCTTCAGTCATAATGGATAATATATATATATATATATGTGTGTGTGTGTGTATATATATATATATGTATATATATATATATATTATTATTATTATTTAGAAGGGGTAATTTTCTTTAAAGGCCTTTTCAAAACTTCACTTTGTTCCTGACATTTTTCTCTGTGTGTTGGTCTTCATTAGGGACTCACATTTTAAAATTCACATAATGATTACTGTTTTATTTTTCCTTTACAAAGTATCCCTGTGGAAAAGGCTTACAGGAGCTTTGCCAGGTTCCCAAACTTCTCTCTCCACCCACCAGAGGCAAACGACTTGCGAATCATGAGTAATTTCTTCTGATTGTGCCCAAGAAATCTCTCATAGTGTGAACAGGCAAACTCACGGCCCTCTGCCATGATTACTGCATTTAAGCTGCATGTTCCTGCTCGCTGCCAGGAAGAAGCTGTCCGTCATTAAGTATGTATGGAAATCTGTGCTCCTGATATGTAAATACCACCAATGTGTGTATAAACATTCACCACACTCATGTTGGAAGAAGGCAGTCTGCGGCTGCAGAGATGGTTCGGTCCGCAGCACCCACATAGAGGCTTACAACCTCTTATTCCAGTTCTGAGGGAACTGATGGCCTCTTCTGCTGAGGTCCAGCCTCAGTGTAAGGAGGGTCCTGAGAAGGGGGAAATGGGAGCGGAGCAGTGCTGAGTCATAACACCTCGGAGTCATGGGATGCTAGCTGTTGTCAGTTCAGATGCTCTCTCTCTTTACCTGAGGATTCGCATCATTCTTCCTTCTTCTCATTCTTCATTCTTCTTTCTCTCTCATGCTTTGGCCTTTGCCCGACCAGAAAGTCTGAACCCAGTCTTTCCAATCAAGGGTTTGATCATTGTTAATATTTTTTTTTTTTTTAGAAATCCTTAAATTTACACAAAAATCTATGAATCCCAGATCAATAGACACAACCCCTGCTTCCTTAAAACAGAAGCCAAACACAAAGCAAAAGCCTATTTCCTTATAGTTTTACATAGCCTGCTTTTCATGGATAGCTGGGCACGGCTCTTGTGGGTTCCTAGTATAGCAGGCAGCAGTCTTCAGTAACTGTTCTCATGTCAGAACCGAAAGGTGACAGACGACTAAGGAAAAAAATAGTTTCTTAGAAAGTTTTAAAGTTTATGTAAATAAAATAGCCATTGTTATCTTCAATCCTTCAAGAAGCTAGGAGAATGTTATACTTACTTTTTATATGCTTGTACATCATCTTTTAACTCTCTAATCTTTATTTCCTCGTCCTAGCAATTCCATAGCCTCATGTACTCTCCTTTCAATACTGTTTATTTCTAGAACATATATAAGCCTTCCTCCTATAGACAAACCATCTATCATTTGCTTGTGTATGTGTGTATATGGGTGTGTTTGTGTGTGTGTGTGTGTGTTTTAATAGATTGCTTCTCTTTTTCCTATCTATTTCTTTTCTCCTTGAGACTACATTACTCTCTATCTCTGGTGTCCCTGTGTTCACCCTGACTAATTAATGCAGCAGTCATAGGATCAGAGGGAGGGTACATGTATCTCCTCATAACTCCAAATTCAAAACCAAGTCTGGCAATGAACTATTTCTACAAGGGACCATGTGGGCTTTTATGGCCTCTGTGGTTATGTTTTCTAGATCCTTTCCCATGGCCCTTAAGGCCAGCTGGAAGGCCTGCTCCTCATTCTCCACAGCCTCATGAACAGCTCCAGCCCTCATTTCTGAGAACTATATCTATTTCATTTATTATGGAGTGATTAGCTCTGAGTAATGAGAGAAGTATAGAAAGAGAGACTGAAAGTAAAATAGAAGAGACATCAGATCAGCGTCAGGCCCACAGCACTCATTAGCACACATGGGGATCCTGGGGACTCAATGGCCTAGAGATGCTGCAGGGGCAGGAACTGTGTCATACCTCCCCTTACACAGCTATGCTGAACCTCTCATCCACCTCCCCTTACATAGCCGTGCCAGACCGGGCACTCTTAACTTCCAAGGGCATAGTCATGCATGTGGTACACATGTCTGCAGGCAAACATGCATATATGCAAAATAAAGTGAATACATTTAACAATTTTTTAATTGAAAAAAGAAAAGAGGCAGTTTGAGATTAGGATTCTTGGGGTAGTGGAAAGAGTGAAAGCCACCTTTATTTGCTAGTCCATTCTGTGTGAGATAAAGGGAGAGTTAAAATCCCAGGAGTAATCTGATTGGCTGGTTTCTTAGGACAGGAGTCCCAAGCCTGGCCTTATCCATCACTATATATATATATATATATATATATATATATATATATATATATATATATAGCAGGCTAGGGACAGAGCAGTACTGCTGGCTCAAAAAAAAAAAAAAAAAAAATGCCCAAATGCTCTGTTCACTCATTTTTGCCAAGCTAGAGAATTCTTCTAGGGTTTAGTCGGTTCATGCATAGTACCTGTTATGTTCATAAAAAGAGAAAGGGGTTTTAGAGAATGTGGTACAAGGCGGTATGGGGGAAGGGGTGCCTAGGTGGGCCCATGCCCAGGTATCCCTTCTCCCAAGGGACCAGACACACACAGACATGGTATAGAGTTTATTTATTCAGGGCAAAGGATGAGAGTTAATGGGATAGTGGAGGCAGAGAAAGGCAGAGAAAGTGATAGAGAGTTAGAGAGAGAGAGCGAGAGTGAGAGAGAGAGAGAGAGAGAGAGAGAGAAGGGGAGGGAAGGGGAGGGGAGGGGAGGGGAGGGGAGGGAAGGCCGGCCATGGCCACATGGAGAGAAGGGGGAGAGGAGGAAAGCCCAAGAGAGGCAAGAGCGGCATGAGGAGTAAGAGAGAGAGGAGGGGACCTAACACCCTCTTTTACAGGCCAGGCCTACCTGGCTGTTGCCAGGCAACTGTGGGGCAGGGCATACCTGGCTGTTGGCAGGTAATTGTGGGGTGGAGCTTAAACAGAATCCTAACAGTACCACTTAATAAATTAAAAAAGAAAAAACTTGTTAAAATTTTAAGTGTGGATGTTAGCTTGCAGGTATGTCTGTGAGCCATGGGCCCTAGAAATCTGAAGATAGCGACGGGTTCCCTAGGACTGGAATTACAGAATATGTGAGCCACCAATAGGAACTGGGAATTGAACCCCTGCCCTCTAGAAGAACAGCCAGTGCACTTCTTCACGGAACCAGCCCCGCCCACAATGTATTTAAAAGGCAAATCTGATACTTTCCAGTGTTTACATTTTACAGAAGAGAGTGAGAGGAAATGATGAGTTCTAATTAATGGAGCTTAAATGGTAAAAGGACAGGAGAGCCAGCCGCGTTAGGAACTGCTTGGCCCCGGGTCTCTAAGTGTCTCTAAGCCAGTTCAAATCGGATCACCCCTAAAGTCAACACAACCTCAACAAATAAACCCAGCATGGCTTCTATTTCACAGCAGGCTTTCAAATGCACTTTTCATTCCAAAGATGAGTTCCACAGACAGAACAAAGTGGCAAAAAGCTGATGCTGCTTTTAAACTTTATTCCTTCAGGGCAAGTGGGAAAGAACAGAATTAAAAAGCTCAGCTTGTTGGGAGAGAGATTTAGGACCTCATAAACATGCTACATTTTACTTTTAGAGATGAAAACAGGTGTTTGCTTTCTGGCTGGCTTGGGACAGCAGACAGCTGCCCAGACTTCAGAGAAGAGCACAGGATACTTTAAACAGTAGACAGGTGTCTTAAACAGGTTCCCACCTGCAGCTAATGCTGCCACACTGGTTCCTTATAGAGATGTGATGGGGGTCCAGGCCACAGAGTGGTGGGAGATGCTCGGATGGGACCAACCAGAAAGAAATGGCAGCTGGGAGCACTTAACTCATTCACTAACATCTGCCCAGGTGTTCCATTGCAAGGGTAATGTCACAGAGAAGTTGTCTGCACGCCTCATCATCTGTGTTCCCTCTCTCCTCTACCCAGCCTATTCCCAATCCTACAGCACACATCAGGGAAATGAGGAAATACCATTGTGAGAACCAGCATCTGGGGAAGTTACACTTGACACAAGAGATGGGCACAGCTTCTTGGAACACTTTATATCTTGGGAATTGTAGTGGCTATTCCTGGTTGTCAACTTGACTATATCTGGAATGAACCACAATCTAGAATTGGAAGGCTCACCTATGATCCTAATCTGGAGGCTCAGAGATATAAGTTTCTGACCTGGATCTTGGCATGGAGATCTTGAAGCATAGTGGCCATGAATTCCAGAAGATTAAGACAAGGAGATCTCTGAGTTCAAGATCATCTGGGATTAAAGGCTTGGAGGCACACGCCTGTAATCTGGGCCACACCCTCTGCTGGAGACCCACATGCCTGTAATCTGGGCTACACCCTCTGCTGGAGATACCTAAGGACATTGGAAGAAGGAAGATTTACTCACTCTTCCTTGCCTGCTTGCCTCGTGGAACTGAGAAACTGCTAGATCCTTGGACTTCCATCCACAGCTGCTGCTGACCATTGTTGGGAAGTTGGACTATAGACTGTAAGTCATCGACAAATTCCCTAACTATATAAGACTATCCATACGTTCTGTGACTCTAGAGAACCCAAACTAATACAGGAATGAACTTTGCTTTATGGTTGTGTATAAGAATTACAAGACACAAATTTCCTGGAGTATTAGACTGTAGTCAAGTGTTGATTGTCAGTTGGGTGTTTTTACACTTGATCTTAGACAAAAGACCAAGAAGTGATCAGTTGGGTGTTTATTATTCCTCCTAAAATCTTGCTCTATAGCCAAGGCTTGCTTTGAACTCTCAACAGTTCTCCTGAGTGTTGCCCTTAGAGCCAACACAGCCACCTAAGGAACTCCGTATGTAAAGTATCAGAGGGGAGTGTGTTTCTTGTTCCTGTGTCTGGGAAAACATTAGACCTCGGAAGGTATTACAGAGATAATAAAACAAGGCTGCCCATTCAACCTCTCAGGAGCAAATTCAAACTCCTTGTAGGGATAAGACCATGTAGGTACCTGTGTCCTGTGTTTGGATTTTTTTCACTTAACATATGTGTCAACATTTATCTGTTGATGTAAATGGCAAGACTCTCTTCCTTATTAAATGTTTGAGTGATATCCCTGTGTTTCTGCATGTATGATGTGTATTGTGAAGTTTATTTTAAATCATCATGTGGAAAAGAATATGAGGCCATGATCACCATACATTAGAACCACAGATGATTTTATCGAGTAGAACACAACAAAATCCTGGCAACCACCAGGGTGGCATCAGACACCATATATCTTTGTTATGGTGTGTCTTAATGTGATGAAACACTGTGACCAAAAGTAAGTTGGGGAGAAAAGCCATTTTTTCCCCTTCTAACACCTTTAGATCACATTCCATCATTGGAGGAAGTCAAGACAGGAACTCAAAATAGGGTAGGAAGCTGGAGGCAGGAGCTGATGCAGAGACTCCGGAGGAGAGCTGCTTACTGGCTCAAGTTCCCTGGCTTGCTCAGTCTGCTTCCTTATAGAACTCAGGACCTCAAGCCAAGGATGGCACCAGCCACAATGGGCTGGGACCTTCCTCATCAATAAGAAAATGCTCTACAGGTTGCTTACAGTCCAGTCTTATGGAGGAATGTTCTCTAATGAGGTTTCTTCTCTCAAGAAGAAACTAACCCTGTCAAGTTGACATAAAATTAGCTAGTACAATTGTCCTCTTGTCAACTTGACACGAAAACATTACACTTATTAAGATACAACCTGCTATTTTATTCATCCCCAAGATCCCAGCTGAATAAATATCTAATATAAACTGTATTACAAGTGTAAGTACCCCAGTCTTCACCTATTCAAGCACTGTAATGTCCAAAAAATATCCTTAAAAATACAGGCTCTTTTAAATCCAAAATCTCTCAATTGTGAGCTTCTAGAAAATCAAAAATAATTAAGATTCTTTTGTGTTTCAAGAGGGACAAACCAGGACACATTCACCATCAGGACAAAGCAAAACCACCCTGAATACTGTAACTCAGTGTCTAATATCTGGATCTACTCATGGCCTTCTGGGTTCCTAAAACAGACTTGGGTTACTTCTCTGGCTCTATCCTCTACAATACACACAGTTTGTCTTCTAGGATAAGTCAAGTTCCACTTTGACTGACAGGTGTCCTTGGTGGTTATTTCTGTGCTGGCATGGGTCAAAATGCTGCTGCAACTGGGCTGCACTTTCACCAGCAGCTTCTCCTGGGTTCTCTTCACAGTGCCAAGTCTCGACTTTTCCACATGACCCTTCAGTCCTGGGCCTTCAACCAATACAAAGGCTGCACCTTCACCAATGGTCACCCATAGTACCCAGACTCAGCTGCTTTCCATGACCTCTTCAAGCCTTCAAAAGCAGTGCCACCTGGTTGACTCTTACACTGCCAAGTTCAGCTGCCAGCTCATGGAGGATCTTGGCTGACTCTGGAACACGGCCTCTGTATATTGACCCTGTGGAAACCTTCCCAGAAGAAATTCACCTCCACAATGCTGATCTCTTCTTAATCACAGCTGATTCTTCCACCCCAGCTGACCAGCTGACCAGCTGCCACAGAACTTCACACAAATAGCCTTGGGGAGTCTTTGCTGCCCTCTGAAGCCTTACAAGCCAGAACTCTGTACTCTGTACTGCTTTCAACATTTCCCCAAACTCCTGTAGTTCAGCTCACCAAGCTTTGAAGACTCTAGCCCAAAGAACCGAAGTCCTTTCAGCGCCCTCCAAAAATATACTTTTTCAGGTCTGTCACAGTAATTACTCGCTATCCTGGCACCAATTTCTGTCCTAGTTAGGGCTACTATTGCTGTGATGAAACACCATGACCAAAAGCAAGTCAAGAAGAATGTGGCTATTTGGCTTCTGCATTCACATCACTATCTACCAATGAAGGAAGTCAGGACAGGAACTCAAACAGGGCAGGAGCCTGGAGGGAGTGCTGCTAACTGGTTTGCTTCTCATGGTTCAATCAACCTGATCAATTTTTTATAGAATCCAGGACCACCAACCCAGAGATGGCAGCATTTACCATGGGCCAGATGCTCCATCATTAATCACTAATTAAGTAAAGTCTTAACAGGCTTGAACATGACCCAGACTTACAAAAGCATTTTCTCAACCGGTGTTCCCTGCTCTTTAGCTTGTGTCAAGTTGACAAAAAATAGCCAGCACACCACTCCAAGTTTAAGTGAGAAAGTCCCCACAAGAATCTGTTCTTTGGGGCAAGATATAGAGATATCTGTGTAATTTGGTAGTACGTTTATTGGCAGACATCTCTGAAGGACATGCTGGCTTCACGTAGATCTAAGTCGTAGTTATTTCCACTTGTTCTCACTTGGGCATTTTGTCTATTCTTACCATAGGTATGACAAAGGTCTGTTCCTCTGCCCTCTCCATCCTCTTAGACCCTTCCACAGGACAAGTAGTGAACCGAGGAGGAGGGAAAGCTGTCTCCTTACTAAGCAGTCTCTGCTGCATGTGTCTGCTTCCCAATGCTGCTGTTCCCAACTTCCTCTGTTTGAGTCACACAGGTCTCCTTGCAGAGCTCCAGGTAGGGCAGAAGACCTGGCAGTTTGGTGGCTTCCACGGAGAAAACTCTTAGATCGGAGCAGTGAATCAAAGCCCTAGTAAGGAAACCAATAGAGTAGGAGAGAGAGCACCACTGGAGCTTGGACCATGTGCATTTCCTAAACAAGGCTCATTAAAAACACGGATCAAGCCTTGTTGCTGTTGGCACGTAGGGTTTTCTTGCCAACTTCTATGCCTCCAAGGATAAAGGGATGGAGGGAGAACCTGGAGATGGAGCAACCTTGACGAGGAGGCCTGACTTTTGGCACTAGAAATGGTGGGGTCACAGGCTTATGTCTGGTTCCTGTTAGAGCAGGAGAAACCTGACCATCTCCAACAAAATGAAGGTTCTGAAAAGCATTGCATTGCCCAGATGGGAAAATGCTTCTCCCAAGTGGACACGAGGGGCAGTGAGTTTATAATATTATTAATAATGATGAAGTTATTATGGATTAATTAAAACATTAAATTGCTGGAGCATGCATTAAAACATTTGAGAAGCATTCTAAAGCATCATCCTCTACAACCTTTGTACAGCATTAACTTTTAACCCACAGTCACTGATGAACTTTTCTCCACATATTTTCATATAATCCCCATTAAAGCTCTGTCATAAATTATCACTTAATTAAAATATATAATCAACTTTTTAATCCTTAGCTTGTTTTCCTAATTTCCTTGCTCTTTTTAATATGGAACATGCATAATATTAGCATTTTAATTGCCTCCTTTGCGCTCAACAATTGTCTGTTTTTGTATATGTCCACAGCTGACTCCCACATACAGTCACTGTTCAATTGCACCCAGCTCTTCACTTGTTTTAATTTGTCAAGTCTGCGAAACTTCGCTTTCTTTGCTAAATGCTCCTTGAAACGATTGTCCATACCTCTGAGTGCACACTGTATTAAGATGTAAAATCCATGATTCTGGCATTTAAAATGTCTGTACTCCAAGAGGGACTGGGGAGGCACAGGGTAACTATTGGGGTGCTAACCAGAGCCTAGAGTTTAGTCATGTTGTTGCTCTTTACAACAGGATTCTTCACTTTATGATCTTCCTTCTACCTGAGTGACAGACAAAAGCCTTCAGCTTGGTTCTCTTGGCATTTTGGCCTCCAGGACAAGCACAGTTCCTTAAAAAATAAGTCTATCCTATACAGTTCTCAAAACATAGCCTTGTACAATCATCTTCACTAGCTGACTGTCCATCCTATGGGTTCTAGAAATTATTCATTCATTCTTATTTTTGAGGTCAGGTCTTTATATGAAGTCATGCTGGCTTTGAACTTAGAATTCCCCTGCCCCAGTCTCCCATGGGCTCTGCAAGAGAGACAACAATATATTGAGACTAATTCAGATACTACCAGAAGTGGGTAAAGAGCTTGACCACTTCCCACAGAGAATTAGGTTCTGATTTCTGAGCAGAATATAAACTAGTCTTGAGAACAGGGATGTGGAAATGCCTACGTGAGTATTCTTTCCATGGGATCGAAGTTACACACTTCTCTATTCTAGAAAATAAGGTGTGTAAGCTAATCTGTTTTTCCTCACAAAATTGAAAAACAGCACATTCAACTAAAAACACTCAATATAATTTCTAATTCAATTCCACTTTTCTCTACAGTTTGCAAGAAACAAAACAAAACAAAAAAGATGAACACTAATAAGAACTTGTCACCACCATGCACAGAGAAGGACACATCCAAACAGGGATGTCAGCTGGGTTTCTTGCCACCTTCTGGCAATGACACTCCACACTACCAGGGACTTTCTAATGATTTATAAAAATTATAAAATCTGGAAGTTTGTTGTGTGGCAGTTTTCGATATCTAAAATATTGCATAGACACCAAAACCACTGTGTCTCTGGAGTATGGTTTTCTTCTCTTTAGCAGTACTGCATGAGTTTCCCCTGGAGGAAAGGTACATAGTGAGATGACACACTTTCCATAATTTTTGCACTCCCCTTCTCCTCTGAGCATCAAGACCAGCCCAAATTCAAACTAAACATCTACAGTATTTACCTCCAGGCTTGAATCCCAGAGTTATGCTCTAGAACCTGAGCATTTTATGATACCAGCCAAGCAACAATTTTCCCATTCCTTTTTGATATGTTTTTGGCCTAGGATTCCCTAATCTACAAGTATTGATCACTGAAAAGCATTGGCCTCCTCTTGTGTGAAAGGCAGTACTTCTCTCTCTTTGCTCTGATAAACTGCCCAGTGGAAGTGCTTATTGTGGCCCAGGAGTTAAGCGTCCAAACCATTGTGTTGGGGAAGGTGTAGTCATTGAAGCAGTTCTGGCTATGGGAGCCATGCCGGGAAGCAGAGAACTAACAGAAGCTCCTGGAAGCTCTAACCTCTAGCCCCGCCCTTGGGGCTGAGACTTCGGTTATAGAAGGTCCCCAAACCTCCCCAAACAGGACCACCTCCTGCGAACTAAGTGTTCAACCACAGGAGACTGTAGCTTGGCACTCAGGCTGTAACAGGAAGTATAGGACATCTGAATACAGCCTTGAAGTAGAGTATGGGTTCCTAAAACATGGTCAGACTCGTACCAACCATAGGGGAGCTTCTGCAGATAGATTATGGGAGGCCTTTTGTGACGAGACAGGGAAAAGGATGGGGGACTAGGGATGAGGGTGCTGGTCTCCATTGAAGTAGCATGAGTGCAGAAGGACAGACATCAGAAAACCACTGTAGAAACTCAGATAATAGGACCCCATAAAGAAGACAGACACCCACATTCCCTCTTCTATTTGTGCATCCACCCTAGGGAAAGTAGCTGATTCTTCTTTCAGAGGAGCTCTTCTGAAAGACAATTTTGCCAGGAAGACTATAGTAGTAATTATTGCTACCTAAGGACCAAGGAAGTCAACCTATCCGTGGTATCATCAGTAGCCTGCATGACCTGGAATCCCAGTAGCACATCAGACATCCATGTACTACATTCTGTGATTCCCAAGTCATTCATGAAAAGTGACCCCAGCCACTGCCAGTATAACTCATCTTCTCTATCAAGGTGGGGTCCCCAATGAATATTCTCACCAGTATCCATGTCTCATTAGCCTTTCTAGGGTTTCTCTCAGTATTTACAGAATATATAGGCATTAACCAGGTGACCCTGTGAATATCACTGTGAGTATCACTGTGAAGAAACAGTGAGAGTGACCTTGGGAACTGAATTTCACTTGCTAGTTATAGGATACTGGGCTATGCAAGAATATTAAGGGAGCTGAAGGTAATTTGGCTCTGTGTCTGCAGAACTCTTACTCCCTACAGTCATGGCATTCTAACTCATCAACCAGACTTAGAGAGTCCTTAAAATACATGTTTGTTTGTTTGTTAGCTTGTTTGTTTGTTTGTTTTTGACTAGCTAAACACCCATCCTGCTCTTCTGGCTTGTTTGTTTGGCTGGTTGGTTTGGTTTTTTGCTTTTTTTTGTTTTGTTCATAATTTATTTTTTATTCACTTTACATCCCCATTGTAGCCCCCCTCCTGCCTCTTCTCTCACTCCCACCCACACAAATCCCTCCCCTCATTACCCTCCCCCTGGAGAAGGGGAAGTTTCTCTTGGGTACCATCCCACCCCAGAACATCCAGTCCCAGCAGGACCAAGCACATTCTGTCCCACTGAGGCTCAACCAGGCAGTCCAGGTAGAGGAAAGGGATACAATGGCAGGCCATAAGTCAGAGACAGCTCCTGCTCCAATTACTAAGGAACCCAGATGGAGATAAATCTGAACATCTGTTATAGATGTATGAGGGGGATGAATATTCTTTGGTTGGTGGTTCAGTATCTGTGACCCCCAAGGGCTCAGGTTAGGTGACTTTGTAAGTCTTCTTGTGGTGTCCTTGACCCAACCAGCATCCTTATTTTTAATCCCCTACTCTTCCACAAGACTCCCCAACCTCTACCTGATGCTTGGCTATGGGTCTCTGCATCTGTTCCCTTTTGTTGATGGAGAAAGCTTCTCAGGAAGCAGTTAGGCTAGGTTACTGTCAGCAAGCATAGCAGAGTAGTGTAAGGGTTGACTCTCTCACATTGCATTGGTCTCAAGTTGGGCCAGTCATTAGTTGGCTGTTCCCTCAGTCTCTGCTACATCTTTATCTATGAGCATCTTGTAGGCAGGACAAATTTTGGATAGAAAGTTTTCTAGATGGGTTAATGTCCCCCTCCTTCTAGATCAAAAACTCAAAAGATAGCACATGTTCTCAGTAAGAAGTCCTGTCTGACTACAGGAGGTGGCAACTTCAGTCTCTATATCCACCACTGGTAGGACTTCCAACTAGGGCCATACCTATAGACTCCCCCTTAACCTCCCCAATTCCAGTTGGCCCCAGAGATGCCCTTACCCATTTCCATTCTTACTTCCAACCCCCTCCTGTCCCTACTATACCCCAATACCTGAATGCTGTCCCTCCCTCCAATACCCCTCTGTGGAGAGCTGACTGCGCCTTTAAGATGGCGCTGCCTGAGCCTGGCCGCTTGGAGTAAACAAGTCCGTATAAGGCTTGGGGCTTGGATCACTTAGTGGCCTGATCTCACGCCTTGTGGCTCGGCCAATGGCAGAGTGAAGCGTAATCTCGGACCATGGGCCGTCCTTGCAAGGGTATATCAGTCACGCTCATGGGAGATTCGGGGGCACACCCAGCAAGCTGTAACTTGGCATACATTCTGAGTAAACTCTCTCTGGAAGGAACTGGTGTGCTAGTCTTTCTTTCCTGCTGGTCAGGAGATTGGTTCGGCACAATTGGTGGTCCGTACGGGGAGCTCCGAGTTCTTCGCATCCCCGGGAGTTCCAGAACCTGTTGAGAGTCAGAGCAAGCTCTTGGTAAGTGGCCGGTAAGTTGGGCCCTGCATTTGAAAGTCCTCGGAAGGAGGCTTCATTCTTTCTAAGTCCTCGGAAGGAGGCTACATAAAGTGAAAATAAAAGCGGCCAACAGATTATGTTCATGCCAGGAGGAATCCCTCCGTTAATTGTCATCTCAGTGTTTGTGGCAATGGTTCTGATAACTCTAGTCAGCTGTTTTTGCCTCCACTGTCTTCAGCCTGGACGTGAGTGTTGTCGGTAGACATGGGGGTTTCACCATCCTGCCCGATGAAGGCGGTTCTTCAGGAGCTGCTTGTTAGCAAAGGGCTGAAGTACAAAAGCAAAACTATTCAGAATTTTTTAACCACAGTAGATGAGGTAGCTCCTTGGTTTGCCATGTCTGGTAACCTCACACTTGCATGCTGGGACAAGCTGGGTAAGGACTTAGATCGGGCCTGGGAGGAGGGCAGCCTACAGGACAGAGCAGGAAAGATGGGAGTGCGGGGCTTGTGGAAAGTTATCCGCAGCTGCTTGACTTGTGAGAGTTGCCTGCCTGCCATATAGGCTACAGCTGAGGCCTTGGAGCAAGTTAAAGAGGCTCGCTCTGATACGTGCTCTGATGAATCTCAAGAGCCCCCTAGCAAGCCACCACGCCTGTATCCTAGCTTGAAGGGAATAGAGGAGAAACAGGGTTCAGAAGCAGATGGCAGCTCTGACAGTGAGCTAGATATGGGGGACCTAGAGGAAGCTATACAGGAACTACTAGCGGAGGTAGAACGAAGAAGAAAGAAAGAGAAGAAGGAAAAGCAAGACAAGGAGTTGAAGGGGGAGAACAAGGAAGTGAGGCACGGGGCATTGCTGACAGCCCCTCTGCCCTATGCAGAAGCGTCCGCTGGCCCATCGTCCCTAGGATCAGCAGAGGACGCCAAAGCATCGCATACCTTTTGCCCTAATACTTGGAGGGAAGCCGCTATGGCTTTTCCAGTCTATGAAGATGCTAATCAAGTGAGATCCCATGAGCCGCTTGACTTCAAGCTTCTTAAGAATTTGGCAGAGTCAGTCCAAGCATATGGCATTAATGCCTCTTTCACCCTTGCGCTGGTTGAGCATATATCTGGAAATGTTATGACGCCCTCTGATTGGCAATCCACAGTTAAGGCGTGTTTGACTATGGGACAATATCTAGACTGGAAGTCCATATATGCTGAGCTGGCGCAGCAGCAAGCCAGGGAGAATGTTGCTAATAGTCAGGCTTCTTGAACTTATGATATGCTCATGGGCCAGGGGCAGTGGCTGAACAATCAGATTAATTTTCCCATCCAGGTGTATGATCAGGTGAGACAGCTAAAAAGGCCTGGAAGTCTCTTCCAAATAAAGGAGAGGTTTCTGGGAACTTAACCAAAATTCTTCAGGGGACCACCGAGCCATTCTCAGATTTTTGTCGCCAGGATGATGGAAGCCGCAGGTTGCATTTTTGGAGACACTGATGCGGCCATGCCACTGGTGCAACAATTAATCTTTGAGCAGTGCACTCGCGAGTGCCGCAATGCCATTACCCCATGGAAAGGAAAAGGGCTTCAGGCCTGGATGAAAGCATGTCGCGAGATAGGAGGACCTTTGTCCAATGCTGGATTAGCAGCTGCTGTTGTGCAAGGAGTAGTTTAATATTCTAAAACTAAACAAAGATCTCCTGGAGCTTGTTTTTCTTGTGGTAAGCAGGGCCTTATGAAGAAGCAGTGTCCTAATAAAAGAGGAAGTAAGCCTCAGTGCCCTCCAGGGGTTTGCCCTAGGTGTTGTAAAGGAAATCACTGGGCCAATGAGTGCAGGTCAGTCAAGGACATCCATGGCCATCCCTTAGTTCAGGGCTATGGTGGTGCTTGGCCAAAAAACGTGCAGAGGGGCCCTCGACCCCAGGGCCCACAAATATATGGGGCCATGACAGCGCCAGCCTCCGGAACTACACTGGCCTTTCTGAGACCCCAAGAAGGGCAACCCCAGGATCCGCAGGGTTGGACCTCCTTAACACCACAGATGGGGGTACAATTGATCCCCATGGACTTTAAAGGTCCGTTACCAGCAGGAACAGTAGGATTGCTGCTGGGGAGATCCTCTTCTGCATTAAAGGGTCTAATCATTCACCCAGGAGTTATTGATTCTGATTATGAAGGGATTGTCAAAATCATGGCCTCCTCTCCTAGGGGGGTTACAGCCATCTCCCCAGGGGATCATATTGCCCAGCTTTTGCTTTTGCCCAGTTGCCATAGATCATTTGCTGCGCATACAACTCGATGCGGTGATCGAGAGTTTGGTTCAACAGGCAATGATGCTGTATTTTTAAGTTTACATCTGGATGATCGGCCTATGTTACAACTAACTGTTAATGGCAAGAAAATCCAGGGCCTATTGGACACTGGGGCTGATCGTAGCATCATTGCCACTAAGGATTGGCTTACTGCCTGGCCAGTACAGGCATCTGCTCAGTCCCTACAGGGCTTGGGGTATGCAAAGGCTCCTAATATGAGTGCAGCCTTCCTCTTTTGGAAGGATGAAGAAGGGCATGAGGGTCAATCCCAACCTTATGTGCTGGAGTTGCCTATCAGCTTATGGGGCAGAGACCTGTTAACACTCATGGGGTATCATTTGACCAATGGTGAATACTCAATGTCCTCACAGCAGATGATGCGGCGCATGGGCTGGCAACCTGGACAAGGATTGGGTAAAGACTCTCAGGGGAATGTACATCCAGTAACAGCAACCTCTAAAAGAGATAAGAAAGGATTGGGTTTTTCTTAGGGGCCGCTGAGGAGAACATTCCTATCACCTGGAAAACAGAGGAGCCGGTGTGGGTTCCTCAGTGGCCTCTCTCCTCTGAAAAGTTAGCTGCTGCCCAAATGCTGGTTAAAGAGCAATTGGCCCTTAAACATATCCAGCCTTCTGTGTCTCCCTGGACCCCTCCTCACCCGCTCTCCAAGCCAGTCATCCAACTCTGATGACTATTTTGTTTCCCATTCTGAGTGAGTGAGATTCATACATCCTCCCTTGGGCCTTCCTTATTACTCAGTTTCTTTGGGTCTGTGGATTGTAACATGGTTATCTTGCACCTTATGGCTAATATCCACTTACACATGAGTACACAACATACATATCTTTCTGGGTCTGCATTACATAACTCAGGATATTTTCTAGTACCAGCCATTTGCCTGCAAATTTCATGATGCCCTTGGTTTTAATAATGGAATAATATTTCATTGTGTAGATGTACCACATATTCTTTATCCATTCTTCAGTTGAGGGACAACTAGGATGTTTTCATTTTCTGGCTATTATGAGTAAAGCTGCTATGAACATACTGGAGTACCTGTCCTTATGATATCTTGGAATATATTTTGGGCATATGTCTGGTGGTATAGCTGGGTCTTGATGTAGAATTATTCTCAATTTTATGAGAAACTGACAAATTGATTTTCAAAGTAGTTGTATAAGTTTGCATGCCTACCAGCAATGGAGGAGTGTTCCCTTTGTTCCACATCCTCACCAGCTTGTACTGTCCCTTGAGTTTTTTATCTCAACCATTCTGAGTGGTGTAAGATGGAACCTCAGGGTTGATTGGATTTGCATATTCCTGGTGACTAAGATCTTGAACATTTCCTTAAGTTATTCTCAGTCATTCTAGATTCCTCTGTTGAGAATTCTGTTTAGCTCTGTACCCCATTTTAAAATTTGATTATTTGGTTTGTTGGCGTCTAACTTCCTGAGTTTTTTTTTAATATATATTTTGGATATTAGCCTTCTATCAGAAATGGGTTGGTGAAGACCTTTTTACATTCTGTAGGCTACAATTTGTCCTGTTGATGGTTTACTTAGCCTTTTAAAAAGCTTTTCAGTTTCATGAAGTCAAATTTATTAATTGTTAATCTTAGTGTCTGAGCTATGGATGTTCTGTTCAGGAATTTGTTTCCTGTGCCAATGAGTTCAAGGCTTGCCCCCACTTTCTCTTCCATTAGATTTAGTGTGTCTAGTTTTATGTTGAGGTCTTTGATCCATTTGGACTTGAGTTTTGTGTGGGTTGATAAATATGCATCAATTTGCATTCTTCTACATCAATAATACCAATTAGACTAGCACCATTTGTTGAAGATGCTTCCTTTTTTTTCATTGTATGGTTTCAGTTTCTTTGTCAAAAATTAAGTGTCCATAGGTGTGTGGGCTTATTTTGGGGTCTTCAATTAGAACCCAATGATCAACATGTCTGATTCTGTACCAATACTATGCAGTTTTTATTACTATTGCTCTGTAGTACAGCTTGAGATCACAAATAATGATTTCTTCAGAAGTTCCTTTATTGTTCAAGATTGTCTTAGATATCCTGTGTTTTTTGTTTTTCCATGCGAAGTTGAGAATTGCTCTTTAAAGTTCTATAAAGAATTGTGTTGGAAGTTTGATGGGAATTGAATCTGCAGATTGCTTTTGGTTGTGTTTTCCTATATTTCTTTACGGAATTTATTAATTTCTTCTTTAAAGGCCTTTATCATCTCTATAAGCTTGGGTTTAAGGTCATTTTCTTGTGTGTTGGCCCTGTTAGGATATCCAGAACTTGCTGTAGTGGGATAGTTTTGCTTTGCAGATGTGATGTTACCCTGGCTCTTATTAATTGGGTTCGTATGCTGGCCTTTAGTCATCTGCTTGTCCCTGGATATTCCTGGTGCAACAGGTATCTGGAAGGGAGGCCTAATCTGAATGTTCTCTGTGCAGCAGGTTTCTGGTGGGAAGCCTTGAACTGAGTGTTCTTGATGTAGCAGGCCTGAATATTTCTTGTTCAGTGGAGGCTGGCAGAGCTGTTGCCAGACCAGGTGTGTTTTTATTGTAAAAAGCAGTTCTGTAGTTAGTATAATGTCTGTTTTGTTAGGCTATCTCATACAGTAAGCTTATATAAACTCAATAAGAAAAAGGACCATCTATATCTACCTGATGACATTGAGACAAACTCTCCAAAGGTTACAGGGGGTCTTGATGGCTCAGTAGATATGTCCTTCTATACTAAGGGTAACTATATAGTCTACCATGTCAATACATAGGGAAGAATCAGTGCCCACTGCTGCTTGATCCAAACACCTGCTCCTCTGGAATGGTTGTCTCAGTCTGCCCTTAATCCATATTAAGTTTTTTTTTTCCTAAAACAAATTTCCACTTCAACTACAACTCTGTTCATTCTTTTAAATCTTATCCTAGTTAACCCAAACTGTATCCAGAGTATCAAACTTGCCAGTTCCTTACTGCTGGATCAAGCTGACTTTATAATACATACCTGTTTTGTTCTTTAACTTTCTAAATGCAAGGTCTTCACATTAATTACTTTTGGTCAGATGCCAATCATTGCAACTGTATATGATCCTAAGTGATTTGTATGAAGAAGCACAGAGCTCTGGGGTCCACGGACAATTGAGCCTTATTAATGTCTGCTTTATTCATGTTCAATATTAGGCAACATTAATTGACAAACACAGATCATTTTTTTCTCAAGCAAAAAGCAAACACTTTTGTGTGGCTATGCCTCCCACTTACCTCCACACACAGAATGTGCTAGAATTTAACTCAAATAGGGATCAAAAATCTGTTTTCCCATGACACTCCATTCAGGAAACCTCTTTTCAAAATATTTGTACATTTAACAAAATAATTTCCATTTTCTATTGCAATCCAAAAATTACTTGGGAAAATTGCTCTTAATGTTTCTATGATTACAGCAGTGATGTCAGTGAGTGAGAAGAAAAACCCTAAAGGTAGAATATTCATTAGCAATTGTGTGGTTCTGTGTGTGTCCCTCTCCACAGACTACACTGGGGAGTACCAGAGGGGTTGAGGCTCTTACAGAGAAGTGTAATGAGGTCTCTCTGGGAAGAGAACCCTTGACCTCTCTTGCTATGCCTGGAAAGGGGTGTTGGTGGAGGAGAGGCCTGATATTCTACACTGGGAGCCATGGACATGATGTGTTTTGCATTAATGATTTTTCATGATGTTCAAACAAAATACCTACAATGGCAACTTAAGGGAAAAAGGGTTATTTTGGTTTATACTTTAACGTGGCAGAGTCTGTGGTAGGAGAAAAAAAAAAAACATGTGGGCAAGAGGGTGGATGGTTGGTCACACTGTGTCCACAGTCATAGTCTGCAAGCAACCTCTGTCTTCATTCAGTCTAGGACCCCATCCCATGGGCTGCTGCTACCCACAATCAAGCTGCTTCTTAACATTGCCCTGAAGATGCTATCACAGACATATCCAGAAGTGCATCTTAGGCAATGCTAATGCCTCTCAAGAAATAAGGCTACTCATGCTTACAAATGCCCCATGCCCCATAGAGCAAGCATATAATCTATAGAGGTTCGCTTTTTAGTTCTTTATTCCCCCTTGGACATGATCATTCCAGGGTTAGTGAACGTTACTCTCTGGCTCCTGCCTGGTCAAAAGGATCTTGGTGAGTTTGTGCACATTTGTTTACTTTGTTGTTTTGAAATACTAGAATAAAACTGTAGGCATTTCTTTTTTTTTCTTTCTTTCTTTTTTTTTTCTTTTGAAAAGAAAAGGGTTTCTCTGTGTAGCCCTGGATGTCCTGGAATTCACTCTGTAGACCAGGCTGGCCTTGAACTCAGAAATCTGACTGCATCTGCCTTCCAAGTGATGGGATTAAAGGCATGTGCTACCACTGCCTGGCAACTGTAAACATTTCAAAAACATGTATGAAAACCTTATGAAACCTATAAGTATACCCACACTACACATCTGAAAAGTTAGTTAAAATCCAAGGCATCCTGCTTATCAGAGGCACAACTCTCTGCCTAACATTCATTCCTCCTTCTATTTGCAAGCTTGGGGCTGGAAGAATAACAAATAGCTAACAAAATTAGCTGGAATTAATACATAGATGAGACCATGCATACACAGGAACCTAGACTTTTCATACCTTCTTTGAAAACATATCTAGCTTGGTTTTGGTTGTGCTAATTTTGGTGATTTTGCATCCCCCTCCCCTCCCAAAGTTTCCCTTTTCTACTTAAACACATAGGGACAGACTAGAAGATATCAACCACTGCAGAACATGAGGGGGGAGAATTTTCTTCATGTAAGCTCTTTCATATTTGTAGACTCAATGGTCAACACAATTATATTAATGTCCTCCTTAATAGCTGAAGTGCTTTCTGAGGGAACCAAGTAGCCTCTGCAGGGACCTGGCTAACTCATTGGCAGCTGGAAATCAATCTATGAGTTGGTCTCAGTCTTAATAATGTCTTCAATGAATTTTATCTTTAGGGTTGTCACACATGCATGGAACTCAGATGTTTGTCTCTCAGCCTCTTCATGCCTCTCTTTACTGAGATTGTCTCTTGGACGCAGATTGCAGTGTTTTCACAGTGTTCTTGGTATCCTCTCCCCTGCCTCAGTGATACCCTAGGATGCTAGGCTGTGGTTACCAGCACCAAATCACAGAGAAACTGGCACTATTCATTCTGTCCCTATACAGATGGTAAGGTATAGAATTGGACAAAGGCAAGAAGCCACTTTAAGAAAACATGAGACAATGTGGTAGAGGGTGTGGTCTGCTACTGCCCTGTGCTGAGTGAAGATGTGCATAGATTTAAGATTTCAGTGTCAGATTTTCTCATCTTGCCCAATCTTCAAAGTATGGCTGGAGTATGCAACTCTGTGGTCCTGCAATGGAAACTTCATCAACGAAAGATGTAGAGAGGCATTGTGAATCTTTGCTCCTCAGTTCTGCTGGGTCAGGGCTTTGAGAACATTTCCCTCACCCTATTCTTTGCATCTTGCTTAGTTCATCCATTTTGGTGGCACAGCTGTGGCTGCTTCAGCTCTAGGCACACACAGCTGTGGGTCTTTAACATCTGAACTCCCCTAGTGCTGATGGAGATGAAAGCTTGGATAGTTTTGCCTATGGCCAGGCCAAGATTCTCAGATGCCCTTCCATCTCTGTCTCTCCAGCTGGCTTTACTTGCTTCTCAGGGAGACATCAGGGCCTGCTTCTGTACAAATAGTTAGAAGAGGCCAGAAGGTTCCTGCAGGAGCACTTGGCACCTGCAGTCTGTGGACCCATCATCACTGCTGCCGCTGGTCTACACAGGCACCTGACCTCTCCTTAGGTACACCTAGCTTCACTATAGCACTAATGTACCGTGCCCTCTGTTCTACCAGCAGCACCTCACCTTCTGCCTAACGTCCTAAATGTGCCATTCAGTCCCAGTGTCTGTGACACCCTACTATGACCCAGGGCAATGGCCACAGCTTCCTCAGTTCTCTGACTTTAACAGGAACTGAATGCCTTCCATACCTGCCCTTCCTCTGGTATGTTCCTCTAACACTGAAGTGCCAGCCAAGGTTCTCTCTCATCTTCAAGTGAATGTTTCCTTTATTTCTTGGTCACGTTTGCATCTTGGCCATTTTTGCAGCATAGATCAGCAAATGGCAGTCGATAGAAGGCTGGATTTGGCCTTGAAGGCGCTCTAGCCAGCCTGAGCATGGCAAACATGTCTCCAACAGGCTTTGTCCATCTCTCTGATTCCCTCTACCTTGCTATAAAACCATTACAGGTCAACTCCTTATTTAGCCACTTCCTCCTCCTGAGGCTGTCTACCAAGATCCAGCTCTCACAATATTGAAGAACAGCAATCAAAAGACCCTTTTTGCTCACCTGACTAATATGTCCAATTAAGATTAAACAGCACATCATAACACAGGGTTTCCATGCCTGTCTCTATCTAGAGGTGGTCCTTTGTCGTCACCCTTCTCCAGGACAAGCACATCATTTTTCCTTGTATCTTTCCCCCTTCTCCCCGTCCTCTATCTCCTGCCTTTATCTCTAATCTGCCTTCTGATCTCTTGGGTAAATAAATCTTTGTGCTGAGATCTTGGTCATAAGGCTCCTGAATACCCTATACCATTCCTTACAGGCCTGATGGTCAAACTGTTAGCAGTTTATTAGCATGGTCCCACAGGCTTGAACATGGATGTCTATGAGTTCAGTGTCAATAGAGCTGGGAAGCTACACCAAGCCTGAAGGTCTCAAAAGAAGTTTTCTGCTGTCCGGCTGTTCTCGTAACATGCTGCCAACCTATGTCTCCATCAGACTTTACTCTTAAATTACTGGGTCTGTGTATGTTACCCCCCTGATAGACCATTCATTTCTATTTTCTTTAATGAAAACTTCACAGTCTAAGGCTATAACTACCCTCTTCTGGACCATGGGACCCTGTTTAATAGTTCTACGGGTTTTTTTTCCACTTAATTTTTTTTAATAGAATTACATCACTCCTTCCCCTTACTTTCATCCCTCCAGCCCTCCAAACTACCCCATTAATTAAACCTTTCCCATCACCCCACTTTCAAATGGTAGCCTCTTTTTCTTTGATTATCATTATATAAATATACGTATGTATATATGTGTGTATATATGTATATTCACATATATATTATTATATAAATAAAACCTGTTAAGTCTGGTTTTTGTTGCCTGTGTGTAAATCTGAGCACAGACCGATTGATTACACTTTACTGGAAAACCAGTAAGGGGGGCTTACCCCTAGGAGAGGCTAACTCTCCTTCTCCTAGACAAAGAACTACAGGCATCTGGGTAGTTTTGGTCTGCAGCTTCTTGAAAGAAGCTGGGTGTGCCATTTATGACAGAAGCTGGGTATACAGGCTGGTGTTGACCAGGTATGACCAGCCCAGTTGGAGGTGAGCTGTGAAGGTGTCGATTTCCACATGGAGGCAAACATGAGAATGAGCAGTAAAAGAAGAAATCTTGAGGACTCTGAAGGACAGATCTTGCAGATAACAACTGCTAGGTTTCATAAATGTGTTCAAGAGCAGTGCAGCCAAAAAGGCGAGGGCTTCAGCTTCCAATTAGGGACTGTGGCAGCCATGCTTATTATTTTTTTTATGTTGAGCTTATTGTGATAAAAAAAAAATAAAGTTTGTAAAGAAAATCTTTCCCAATTTAAGAATATCAAGGCTACTGACTATCCTTTTTCATTTCACTTTACCAATAAAAATAAACCCGAGGATGTGGAAATTTACTCAAAAATGCTGAAGACAATGTGTGCTGGAGGATGTGGATATTTACTCAAAAATGCTGAAGACAATGTGTGCTGGGCCAGATCTCTGTAACAAATCTACTGATTGACACATCAGCTCAGGAGGTTCAGTACCAGGAGCCTCTGACAGCAGTGATGCTCAGAACACTCTCTTGTCTCCTCTGCCACACCCTTTTGGGTTAGAAGTAGATGGGAGAGGAAGAAACCAGGTCAATATCACCCTCTCCAGTGTTTGACCCCTGACCTCAATTCCAGCTGCACAGAGACCTTTCTGGGGCAAACTAGGATTACCACAAGACCCAGAGGTCTTTGAAGAAGCAGACGTGCTGTGTGGAAGGTTCCAAGAAGATTGTGCCAAGGATATGTGAAGAATATGTACAAATCAAAATGGAAAAACCTAAAATTAAAAAAATGCTTAGATCACAGACCAACTACATCAGAAATAGATACAATATCCCAGTGTCCTTTGGGACTGAAAGGGAGGGGCAGTAGTGCTACCCACCAAGGATATGGGAGCAGAAACAAATTGTGTTTTCTCTGTGCATCTAAAAGGCAGGGTCAACTTGACATAAGTCTTTCAGCTAAGGTCATCAATTAGGACTCAGCAATGAGGTGCTGGTGACAGTGTAGCCTAAATATTTGAAAACCACCAGGCAATGGGAAATAAACCAGCCAACACCCAGATTGTGAAGGGAGAAATGAGACTCTACCCATAAAGATCCTGTGAAATTGCAGGGTCATGTATCATCCTAGTTCAGTTTCTACGGCTGTGGTAAACACCACGACTAAAAACAATTTGAGGAGGAAAAGGTTTATTTCATCTTACAGTTTAGAGACAATCCAGAGTGGAGTCAGGGTAGAACTCCCTGAAGGTGGCAGCCATAGAGAAAAGCTGCTAACTCAACCTGCTTCATTATAAAACTCAAGACCACCTGTCCAGGGATAACGCCACCCATCCCAGCCTAGGCCCTCCCACATCTGGCATTAATAAAGAAAATGTCCCCACAGATTTGCCTACAGGCTCATCTGATGGAGGCATTTTCTCATTTAAGGTTTCTTCTTCCCTGATGACCCTAGCTCCTGTCAAACAGACAAAACACTAAGCACACATGTGTTTTTTCCAGATAGTATCTCAGCTTCTCAGATAACCACATCAGCCATCTCTATAACTTTGCCCCCTATGCAGCTTCCGATGGATGTGAGTTAGCAGTGGTATTTAGTGATAATGCTCCTTCCTTATTTCGGAACTTCTGGCTGGTAGAGCAATAAAGCGTCTGCTCTAGGTACAGAGCTGGCTCAGCTCCATGGTACTCTCTGTGAGGCCCCCAGAGCCTGTACATCCTGGAACATGTAGCCCTGAGCCCAGACCTTTGCCCCCTGGAGAAGGTCACATAGTCCAGAAGCCACTCCCTTTATAAAGTCATGACCCATTTACCTTCTCCCTTTGTAAAGTCATGACCTGGAATTCCTCCTTATGCTAATGAGGTATCCCCTGTACCCTGGCCTCATCATAAAAGTCCCTACTCCCCCAAAGGTTTAAGTAGCCTTCATTTCCCCCATTCAATGAGCTGTCTCAGTACAGCTGTCTCCCAGGAGTGTTGTCATTGGGCTCACCATCTCTTGAGGACTCTTCCTGCTCCTGTTGTTTTGCCTTGCTGCCCTGCTTGAGAGTTTCCAGTTACTATCACAGGCCAATCACTGGCAGGTAACCAGAACCAGAAGAGCAGTCATCCTGAAGTTCCCAGTATGTGGCTGGTTGTCACCTCCTGAATTCTGTGACACTGAGATAAACCTGCCTTAACACCCGTGTATTATGTTTGCTGAACTGAAACCCTAGTAACTGATCAGCAGGTGACTACAAGTCCAGGATCCTTCCTGGTTTTGTTAAGTAATGTCTGATTACCCATATAGAGTCCCTTTGGGTTTTTCTCTGTATTCCTGATGCCAGTGCTGGTCTTTCAGAATCACCTGAGACTCTCAGAGTGACTGTGCATGTGTGCAGCCTTGCTGGCAAAGCATTACACACACACCACATGCTCATATGCACAGGTACATTCACACACACACACACACACACATATCCACACACCCCCAAACCAAAACCACAGAAAATCCCTACATCAAAGAAACCATGGCTCTATCCTGGAGACCTCAAATCAATCTCCTCAAAACAAAAATTAAATAAAGATAAAACATGAAGTGCTTAGCCCTGGAGTTACATCTTATCATCTGCCCAATAATTACATTATAAAAAGCTTTTATGCAAAGCTTTTACTACCAAAAATGTATTGTAGCCTATTTAACATCCTAAAATAGTGGCCGATGTCAAGCAATTTTCTGCATCCAGATGCACATTCCGTTTAGATTCTATTATTATTTACCTCGTTTGTTTTTATGAGCTGTTCGGACCAGCCAGATTCATGTTGATATTTGACCTTTGGAAGTGAGTTCTCTGTTCATAAACTTCATAAAACCAGATACATAAAACCAGCTTTTTAACTTGCATGCTTTAATGCTGAGTGAGAAATACAGGAGGGCATAGAGTGAGGTTCTATGAAATATTAGGGGGCAGAGTCTAGTAATTACTCTGATAGATACATTTTCAGAATTTGGAGAGTCAAGCCCTGTCCAGTGAAAGCTTCAGAACCCCAGTGTGTGGCCAGCATGTGCTCACAGATGCTAAGAATGATGGGCTAGACACAGGGGAATGGAAGTGGATTTTTGCCCCATTTGTTGTTTTTCTGAAAGATGTTCTTAGTAGGTAGCCCAGGATGGTCTTGTACTTGGGGTAACCCTCCTACCTTAGGCCTGGTGAGTTCTTGGAATACAGGTGTGTGCCACCAGGCACCAGGCCCAGCTTGGAAGCTTGGCTGCAGGTACAGGGTTGGCTGGCAGGTCAAAACACAGTGGAAGGAATATGATTGGAGAGCTGAAAAAGCAAGGAGAAAGGCCAGAGGTTAGTGGACACATAATTTCATATCCATAGGTCTGGTGAGAAAAATTAATAGTGATTTCTCAGAAATGAAGCCTGTTCTGCCAAGAGGAAAGTAGTAGCTATGAGAAAGGGGTAACTTGGAATGATGGGAAATCTAGTTTGATTGCATGCCAGGTGTTGGGCAGCCAGTAGCCCTTATGCTGCGGGCTACCTGTGAGCCTGCATCCTCGGGAGGGTGTAGCCATCCTTTGTTGACAGTGGTTATCTGCAAGTGAGGGGTAAAGCAGCCAGGGGCAAAGCAAGCCTCTTGTGTGGCATCTTGCTATGGCCCCAGCTCCTCTTTCTGTACTTTGACTCTTGGTGTGGATGGCATGGCTGTGCCTCAAAAGTCCAGAGGCTGGAAATCATGCATCCTCATTGATGGTGCTTGCAGGTTAGTCTTGTAGAAGCAAGTAGGTTAAATGAAGTTGAGAGGTACCCCATGATGATACAATTAGTATCTTTAGAAGAGGGAGAGACTGGAGTCCTCTTCTCACTTCAATAAGATGGCAAGGAAGTGATCAGGGCAAGAACCCTCTTTACAGCCTACCTTGCTGGCACTTCAACCTGAGACCTCCAGACTCTACAAGTGCAGGAGATTAGATCCACTGTTTAACTGACTGTCTTAGTCAGGATTTCTATTCCTGCACAACCTCATGACAAAGAAGCAAGTTGGGGAGGAAAGGGTTTATTCAGCTTACACTTCCACACTACTGTTCATCACTAAAGGAAGTTAGGACTGGAATCAAGCAGGTCAGGAAGCAGGAGCTGATTCAGAGGTCATGGAGGGATGTTTCTTATTGGCTTGCTTCCCCTGGCTTGCTCAGCTTGCTTTCTTATAGAACCCAAGACTACCAGCCCAGGGATAGCACCACCCACAAGGGGCCCTCCCCCCCTTGATCACTAATTGAGAAAATGCCCCACAGCTGAATCTCATGGAGGCATTTCCTCACCTGAAGATCCATTCTCTGTGATAATTCCAGCCTGTGTCAAGTTGACACACAAAACCAGCCAGTACACTGACCAATGGGCAGGACTTATTGCACTCATCAAAAAACATTAAACAAAGATTAAATAAAATGATAATAGATAAAAAAATCATAGCTTATATTTTGTTACTACAAATATATTACTGCATACCCCCCACAGACTGCAGTTTTTACTGTGGTTAATACATTCTCCTGTATACTTTTTTATTCTACCTTTGAAGGAACCTTGCTGTGATTCTGCTTTGAGCCTTGCCACTGGGGTGTCAGGACATGGCTCAGGGGAGGCGAATTGGAGCCTGAGAGCCTAAGATAGGGCCATAGCCCATGTTTCTTCTGGTGAGAAACTATACAGGCTGGGCTGAGGCTGTGGTTCTCAAACTCCTAGGCATCTAGATACCACTGGGATCCTTAGAGAGTTGAGAAAGGGGAGGGGTCATGAGCCTGGGGCAGCAGGAATTTGAGTAAGCTCAGGGTGAGTCAGGAGTGCAGAGAGGCCTTCTACAGATGTATGTGCATCTTAGTATTGATGAAGCCTGCACCTCACATGGTGGTCCTTGAGGAAGGAGACCGTCCTTGCTTGCCCAGACTATCTATTCATGGCAGATAGAGGGTGTATACGACTTACTCAGGGTAGACCAGATATCAAATACCTTTGACAGGAAAGAACATCCAGAAAAGGAAGCTTATCCTTTATCCAAGGCTAAATCCTTGGGGCCATCTAGATACCTCATTAGCATGGAGAACTCCGGGCACCATGCTACATGACTAGTTGTCATCTTCTTCTTAGTGCAGTGTCCTGGTCATGTGCTCCAGGACAGGAATCTGATCCAGAGGAGATTCGAACTCACCATTCTCAATTACGAGAATTGCCAGAGTTCCTTAATCTGCTCCACCTGACCAGTTTTTCTGTCTGGTGACACAGTTCCCCTTGCTCCACCGGTAACTTTGTTACTGGTATATGACTGTCCTGGTGTCTGACTTTCAGATTTCATATATGGGATGATAGTACAAGGCTTCTGTGCACATGTCCAATGTTCTTATGGCTGGCTGTGAGATGACTGAATGATCATGCATGATGACTAATGTACCAGACACTGCAAAGCATCCTTGTCCTTGTGAGAAACCCTTTGGGTATTTATTTTTTTTTTCATATCTGCACCATTTAGAAATAATTAATACTTAATTTTATTATTTTTGACTTATAAGTTTGGAACCACAGATCTGAAAACACAGATTCAAAAATTGTATTTTGTCATTATTTTAAATTAGTTTTAATTTGTCTTTAATCCCTAAAAGCTACCAGGTGCTGAACTCAATCTATTCAATACCTAGGGATGCTTGCCATGGGAAATTTGAAGAAAAAGAAAAAGCAACCACTTGGCTTCTCTCTCTGGTGTGTTCAGTCTTCACCATGTAGCTTGGGTTACCTCTCTACACACTTGTGGTTGGTCCTAGTGTTTTCCTCAGCAACAAACACTCGTTTGTAGTCCATGGATTCTAGAGACAAAAATCTCTACAAATTATTTGTAGATCCATAGTGTTGGTCTACCAGTTCTGTGAATTCTACAGTTCTGAAGTTGTCAGAACACAGGTCAGCACCAGTAGCACACCGATAAACACCAGTTGTACCAGGATCATAGATACAGGTGAATAATTTCTGTCTCTCCTGGACGATGCATCCTTGGATTTCATTCCCAGTTTCTGACATCAACAAGACTCTCTGTGTCTGTCTGTCTGTCTTCCTATAAAGAAAAGGAGTAAAGAAAAACATGTAGCATCCTGAGCAGGGTAACCACCTGTGCATCTGGAACATCTTCCATACTCACAGCATCTCAGACACATCCCACGTTCATTCTGGAAAGATAACAGAGAGACCTCGAAGGAAGCAAGCCAGTGGCTTTACACCATGCGAGTGCTAAATCACCTCTGAGATTCAGCAGTGCTCAGAGCATGCAGAGGACTCTCTGATGCTTCTAGTTTCTTGCAAAGTTACTTCCTCAGCATGCTGGACTGAATTCAACCCTCTCCACTTGCATTCATTTTTCCTGAAAATGACATGATGTCCTTTACAGCCACCAGGAGGACCTGTGAAAATCTCAGTCCAGTCCTCAGGGATACAGATATACCTCCCCCCTGTTGACTCTTGCATCATCAATTTCTGTTCCAGCACCCACCAATGGTCAATTTGGTGCACAGTTTAAACCCACTTGGGTTTTGAACTTCAAACACAGAGCTTTGGGAAACTGACTCAGCAGTACATACATAGTAGGTGAGCAGAAAGTCTGGGCTCTCAGGACAGGTTCTCTCCATGGATGTCTGTCCTACCTGCATGCAGCCTTCAATCTTGCAACTCCATCTATTCCCCTGACTTACAAAGCCCACAACAATAATCCCCTATATTGTGCTGGGGTGATGATATAAGATAATAATGAAATGTGAAAACCTGGCTGAGTGCCTCTTAGTTTTTCCCCATAACCCGTGTGTGTGTGTGTGTGTGTGTGTGTGTGTGTGTGTGTGTGTGTGTGTGTTGTCCTTGCATGAGCATGCACACTTGCATACATGTGCATACATGTGCATGGGGAGAGGGAGACAGGTATGTCATGGCACAGGTAGGGATCAGAAGATAACTTGAGTGAGTTTTCCCTTTCTCCCATGTAGATCCCAAGAACTGAACTCAGTCCGTCATGCTTGACCACAATCAGTTTTACTCACTGAGTCATCTTGCCAGTCCTCTTGTTGACATTGGTAACAAAACAGTTTTTGATGTGAGTTGAGTCTATCCTCAATACATTTCTCTGGCATTACTACAGGAATCATAACCTTGGCTGCACATTTTCTGTGGTACCACAGACACTCCTGCCCTCATCATTTCACACGAAGACACTTCCTGGAAGAAACCACTGGAAATTAAAGTAGTTTTACAAGTAATCAGAACCCTTTCAAAGTTTACCTGTCTTAATACTCTTTCAGTAATTCAGTCCCTTTTGCTTTGATTTAATAAAGCAGAAATCCTATTATTCTAGGAGTTTTGTGACATTGGCAAAACACTATTATAAATATTGGTTTCTTTGTCAGTTTAATGGGGGTACTGCACAGTTATATGCCATTGGTTTTCATAAAAATTAAATGATTGCTGTGTGCACCTGGCACACTGTGTGTCATACAGAAAGGGCTCAAGAAATACTACATTTGTTTCCTGGGGTTTAATATATACTTCTGTCTTGGAACAACTTCAGACTTTTAATAACATTCCTGGAAATCAAAATTATACCCTCCACCTGCTTACAGATAATGGATGTTAATCTTGCAGAATATTAAATGGAAGAGTGGAATGGGTTCTAGTAGTGAGGTTAAAAAGAGCTATGGAACACCCCAAAGTCCCAGTGAGCTCTAAGGAGCAGTAGGTTGTTGTTATTGTTGTTGTTATAAGATGCTTCCTAGTTAGGGTTCATATTGCTGTGATGAACACCATGACCAACACAACGTAGGGAGGAAAGGGCTTATCTCAGCTCACATTTCCAGGTCACACTCCATCACTAAAGGAAGTAAGGGCGGGCACTCAAACAGAGCAGGAAATAGAGGCAGGAACTGATGCAGAGGCTGTGGAAGGATGTTGCTTACTGGCTTGCTCCTCATGGCTTGCTTACCCTGATTTTTTATAGAGCCCTAGACAACCAACCCAGGGAGGGCCAAACTCACAATGAGCTGGACCATCCCCTATCAATCACTAATTAAGGAAGTGCCCTATAGATTTAATTGAGATTTCCTCCTCTCAGATGACTCTAGCTTCTGACAAGTTGACATAAAACTAGTTGGCAAATGATATAGCTTGATAAGCATGTTGTCATCCGCAACATAAGGGGAACACCATAATGACTTTAAAAAACAGAACTTACTTTTGTAAAATCCTACTCTATGCCATTAAGCTATAACTTCTGTCATCCTATTAGGGATCAAACCAGGGACATTAGGCAAAAGCTAAGTCTCTCAGATGCCTTCCAAAACCACCACAAACTTCAGAGCTCTGCCACTTCACTGTATTACTGTAGTTGTGTCCAAGCTACCGGCCATCTAATACCATGCCTGCCCTAAAATACAGCTGCTTTAAAAGTATCATAGATTCCACTTACTCAGAATCTTGGAAATGACTTCAGCTTTAAATTAATTTTAAGTTAAAATTGTATTTCTCTGCAGGTATATTAGAATGATTAACTCTGGGATGCAAAGTTTAAAAATGAGATGAATAAATGTTTTTTAGGATGTGGGAGGGAGCAGATGCCATCCATAGCCCTGTTACTTTGGATGAAAGAGGGATACAGATAACTGCAAACTATTTTATCAGGTTTTATAAATATTGTTTACTATGCCAGGTAGCAACCTCGATACATGATATTTACCAAATGTCCCAGCTAATTTTATATCAGCTTGACACAAGCTAGAATCATCTGAAAGCAAGGAGCCTCAATTGAAAAAATGCCTCTTTAAAACCCAGATATGGGACGTTTTCTTAATTAGTAAGTGATGGAGGAGGGCCCAGTCCAGTGGGAAATGTTATCCCTGAGCTGTTGATCCTGGGTTCTGTAAGAAAGCAGGCTGAGCAAGCCATGGGAAGTAAATCAGTAAGCAGCATCCCTCCATGGCCAATGTATCAGCTTTTGTCTCAGGAAAGAATTAGTATACGCCATGCATCTAACAACTCTAATCAAGCCATGGGCACAAGCCAGTAAGCAGAAGTCCTCCATAGCTTTGGAATCAGTTCCTGTCTCTAGGATCCTGCCTTGTTTGAGTTCCTGTCCTGACTTCCTTCAATAATGGACTACAATGTGGAAATACAAGCCATATAAGCCTCTTTCTCCTTATCTTGTTGTTGGTCATGGTGCTTTGCCAAAGCAATAGTAACCCTAAGATACCTAAGATAACAAAGAATTATTACCACTAGATAACCATTAGATACCACTGTATCTGAATATTCATAGGATTTTCATTCAAAAACAGTTTAACAATTCCAAAATCCATTCAATTTTGAGTGGATAGACAAAGAGTGATTGAAACCCTCATTCTGTGCCATAGAATTTGGAATAAGAAATAAATGACCTATTAACAATGGATAGACTTCTAGCATAGGTCCCTATAAACATCACAGTCCAATGACTATTTAGCATATTGCCATAAACCTTGTGGCTTATATCATAATACTTTTATTCTTTTGTGAATGAAGAAAATTCAAAATTGGTTTAAGTGGAAAGTAAAGTTGGTATCAGGCTTTCCTCTGGAGACTCCAAGGAGAGAATTTGATCACTTGCATTTCACAGTTTCAGGGCTGTTTGGGGCTAATGGCTGGGATCCATTTTTCAATGGGTACAAATTATCGTTTTCATTTCTAGAAATGAAAAATATACTCAGAAAAGGCAGCATATTTTCTTAGTGTCTTATGATGTTTAAGCTTCAACTCACTATGCCAATCTTTCTTCTGACTGGAGCTTTGCCCCAGCTAAGGCTACTGGAGACAGAGCACAGCAGAGCACTTGTATTGCCACATGTGGAAACAACATCAACATGATTGACAGCTGACTTGTCACATTGAAAACTACAAGGAAGTGGAAGAAATCAAAGGCCTCACAACCAAGAATTCTTATATTCTTTATTTTTTTAAGACACATACTCTCCCCATACTGCTCAGGTTAGCGTCCACATTCTGGAATCCCATCAGTTTCTTCTGGCTTTCTGAGCAGTCAGTATTAGCAGGCAACACTGCTCTGGCTTCCAATCAATATTATAGTTGCCAAAACTTATCACTTAAAAATTAATCTTAAAAACTCCACATTTCAAAGTTATCAATAATTGAGAAAATAAATTGTCAGCACTCTGGCTTGACAGAAATAGCAAAACCAGTGACTTAGGCTAAAGGGAAACCAAGGGATGCTGGAATTATGTAAATAAATCCAGCAGACTGTATGTTTGTATTTCTTCTCCCTTCTTAGGTGATGTAAAGCTGTAGTCCCATGACACCTGACTCAACTAGCCTCCACACACAAACACATGCATGTCAATGCACACTTCACACACCTGCATGATAGCATTATCACAGAAAGGAATCACCCATGCCCTGCCACCAGGAGAAGGACAGTTAAAATGGTTGTTTTGGAGCATGGAAGTAACATCATCAAATGGCTGCCAACTCCAAAGGTTGAAATTAAGAACACACTATAAATGGCACATCAGCATGTGAATATAGCAGACCCTACAAATACACCCTCCCAGTCATTTATTCTGTCAGAGTTTACAAATGGTATGAAATTATAACAATTTCTGAGTTGCCCACTCAATTCCAACAAGAACAGAAAGAGAGCTATATAAGAGGCAGGATAGTGCAGCAATATCAATGAAGTTTGGAACATTAAACAATCCATAGGTTGTCAAATTAGATTAAAAATTCAGACCACATGCTGCTTAGAGAGACCAACCATTTGAATATTTAAATACAGCTAGTATAGTAAACAGATGGAGGGAAATTGCCACTTACATAGAAATTATAAGAACTGTTCCAACTATTCCATTACAAGACAAAATAGACTAGACATTTATATCAAAACTATGACTAAGGATTCCTTAGTATGCTCCATAATAATAGAAAGATGAATCTTTGAAACAATTATCAGTATGTAAGCAAATAATAACATAACCCCAGATCCCAAGAAGTAAAAATTGACAACAATGAAGAGAGAAATAGACACTATAACAAAAGGAGAGATTTTAGTAGTCTATATTTGTTTATATACATAAATATAAGAATTTAAATATTTTGTCAACTTGTGAACTAAAAAGCTTTTAAAAGACTGTCTTAGAGTTTTGCTGCCATAAACAGACACCATGGCAAGTCCTACAAAGGGCAACATTCAATTGGGGCTGGCTTACAGGTTCAGAGGTACAGGCCATTATCATCAAGGCAGGAGCATGGCAGCATCCAGACAGGCATGGTGCAGAGAGCTGAGAGTTCTAGATATCATCTGAAGGCTGCTAGCAGAATACTGACTTCCTTCATGTGGTTTATTCTGAATCTCTTCACCTTATCCTTAGCAGACTCTTCCAACAAGAGCATAAAGTAGCCACATTCTTCACCAAAATACCACAAAACCAGTCTCTAGGCCACATTTGAAACTCTCCACAGAAACCTCGTGGGCCAGGTCAGACACCATTTAAACCACTCTCAGTAATAATAGGATAGCCCATTAAGCCCTATTTAAAGCATTCCACTGCTTTCCAAATCCAAAGTCCCCAAATCCACATTCTTACAAACAAAAGCATGGTCAGGCCTATCGCAGAAATACCTGAGTCCCTGGTACCAATTTCTGTCTTAGGGTTTTATTACTATGAACAGACACCATGACCAAGGCAACTCTTATAAGGACACTATTTAATTGGGGCTGACTTACAGGTTCAGAGGTTCAGTCCATTAGCATCAAGGCAGGAACATGACAGCATCAAGGCAGGCATAGTGCAGAAGGATCTTCATCTAAAGGCTGGTAGCAGAATACTGACTTCTAGGCAGCTAAGATGAGGAACTTAAAGCCCACACCCACAGTGACACACCTACTCTAACAAGTCTACACTTTCTAATAGTGCCACTCCCTGGACTGAGCATATACAGACCATCATACAAACATTTAGAAATACTCCAAACCCCAGCAATAATGGTTGTTCTCAGTCATATATGGAACATTCTCCAGGAATGGAAATTAGATGACATTTCAAAAAGCTTTTAAAAACTTGAAAACACAGGTTAGAGAGATGAGTCAGGTGCCTGCCCCCAAGCTTGAGCTCAATCATGGAAATCCTATCATAGAATGAGAGAACTGATTCTCACATGTTGGCCTGTGGCCTCCACATACATGCCACATGGCACCTGAGTACACATGCATACACACACAGAAACACACTAAAGTTTTAAAAAAGAACCATAAAAATACAACTTGATTTTAAAAGTGACGTGATATAAGGGGTGAGAACTGCACCAAACAGTGGGTATAAAGACAAAGATTTAGAATGTAATTTTGTACCATGATGGTTTACCAAAGAGGTAATTGCTATAGGTTCTGGACCAAGATCCATGATTTGATTGGGCTTGGGTAGCTGACTATGTTCCCAGGACGAGGAATGATTTTCTCCTTGTCGAGCAGGCCTTATGTCCAATTAGAGAGCTGTTGGTTACTGCGAAGGTAGGTGTGCCACTATTGTACCCTTAGGATTATTGTGCAGAGATGGTTGTTGTGGATTATAGGTGTCATAGCTGAGTAGGACCATTGGTTGCTTCCTCTTTTAGAAATTTTCATGTCATAGAAAGAACAACAATATCAGCCAACCAGATGCCCCAGGGCTCCCAGGGACTAACCAAGAAGTACACATGGCTCTGGCTGCATAAGTAGCAGAGGACAGCCTTGTCAGGCATCAGTGGAAGGAGAGGTCCTTGGTCCTATGAAGATCTGGTAACTGCCCCAGTATAGGGGAATCAAGAGCAGGAAGGTGGGAGTGGGTGGATGGGTAGTGGAATACCCTCAGAGAAGCAGGGAGAGGAGGCATAGCAGAGGAGGTTTTTGGGAGAGAGTAGAAACTGGGGACAGCATTTGAAATGTAAATAAATTAAAATAAAAAAAAGAAATGTGTGTGTTCTGGAGCTGGAGGGAAGAAAGAGAAAGGGGGATGTTATGTAATTATAATCTCAAAAATTATTTTAAGGAAAATTATTATGAAATAAGCTTTCAGATCATAGTGGCTTAAAGTCTAAAAGAGGCAAAAGAAGAAATTTCAATTTGCAAACATGTAGAAATCATAACACATACTCATAAGCAATCAGCATATCAAAGAACAAATCAGAACAATATTTGAAATTAATTTTGAGATGAATTGAAGCTGAAACAACTCACCAGGATATATATGCAGATGGCACAGTGCTTTGCAGATAATTTGTGTTGTTAATTTATAGTCATAAAAATAAAGAGAAATAAAATATTTCAGCAACACCATACACATCGTGAGAAAAAATATAGAATTAAATTGTTTCATTTCCATTTTACATAAGTGCAAAATATTGTTATCTGAAGTTAGACCTTGATAGGATAAAAGGAGCAAAACCATTTTGGACAAGCAGTAAACAACATAACAATAATTATGGAACATAAGTGATGTACTTTAATTTTGATGATTACATTAGATAAAAACTCTGTAGGGGTTTGGGGAGACAAACAAGAAGTGTTTTCTGTGTAAGCATGAGAGCCTGAGTTTGGTACTCCAGTTTCCACACAAAAGTCAAGGTGACATGGCAGAGCTGTAATCCCAGCACTGGGGGAGTGGAATATGGTTGGTACTGGGAGTTTGCTGACCAGGCACTGTAGATGAAACAGCTACCTCCATGCCAATGAAACCTCTGTCTCAAAGAGACAGAGTGTGATGAGGGGAGATGCCCTACTGCTCCCTAGCTTCCACTGAATAAGGACATGCATGTGCATGCACACCCTACACTCATGTACACATACATACAGAGATGCAAACAGATGGGAAAAATTGCCCAAGGAAGAACAGAAAATTGTCTACAAGATGAAGCCAGGCTTCATGTACTGTCCACTGGAAATGTTCGTGGACAGCAGGGTGAGATTTGTTCTCGAAGACATGTGAAACTGTAAAATGAAGACCGGAGGAAAATAGGTTTCTTAGTGGATCAGATACAAAAATTAATTGGGAATAACTTAACAGCTTGCAAGGAAAGCCCATACTGAACTTCACACAGCATGATTACTGAACAAGGGGAACTAGACAGTCACAGTTGTAATTGGAATGTTTACCTGTCTCTCTTCAGTACTCAGAAAGTACGAAGCTAATTATTTTAGTTTTGGTTTTTTTTCCAATAATTGTATTATGGGTAGGACTTGGTGTGAAAACACACACTCATTGATTTGAACACTTGTCCCAGCTAGTGGTTCTGCTTGAGAAGGATGCAGAAGCTTTGGGGGGTGCTGCAGAGGTAGGGAACTGTTGTGGGGTTTGAGTATTCTAGGTTGTTCCTTCTCCTGCAGATTCTCTGTTTCCTGATATACCAGGATATCAGGGGCCACATGAAGCCCCTCTACTGCTACACCATCCCCACTGTGATAGATGGTAATCTAAACCATGAGCCAAAATAAACCTTCTAACCTATGAGATTGCATTGTGTCATGGCAAAGGAAAGAAGCTATTGCATGAAAATTCATACAGTTTTTTTTTTTCTGATATTTGTTTCGAACCACACATGACTATCTACTTTTTAAGAAGGACTTGTATATACTGCTGGTGGGTATGTGCAAGTAATTCTTGGTTTAAGAGTCATGTACACTTCCAGTTCATGTAGGAATGAGTCCTAGACTTCCCCCAGGCTTCACCAGACCTTGGGATCCAACCTTGAGATCTGGGTTGCTTTTGTAGAGTCAGCAAGTTTCTGAGAAGCAAAGTGAGGGCTGTCTCCTTGGGTTCTACCTCTCTCTTCCCTCAGTATTGTTCTGATACATGTACACCGCAATTCCCAGAAAATACTAAAGTTTTTAATCAAGTAAAACCATGAGACAATAAGTCCAAGATGCTTGGTCTTACATGAAGAATATAATTGTCTGCAAAATTAGGAACTATTCACTTAAAACATTCTAATCAGCATAATTAATTTAATATCTTTCATTAAATTTTTTCTGATAAAAAGCCTTCAAATTAAAATTAGCTTCTGCCCAACATACCTACACATTAGAGCCATCTGAGATTACAGGTTTGATTTTAGTTCATTTAATTTACTTATTCTTGCTTTAAATTAAAATCTCTAGTCACTTACCCTCTATTATCTTGCCATAAAAATTACAAACCATCCAAAAACAAATATATCCTTCAACTTTTTCCATGACTTCCAAAATTATAATCAAAGAAAGTTAAACTTAACAAACATCATCTTTTCAAGTTTTTGAAGAAGAAAAATATCAAGAGGTGGAGAGGATCTCAGGACTATTGCTACGGCAACAGTGCTAGGAGTGTAGAAAGATGCGAAGACTAAGACTTGCAAAGCTGTTGGGCATGCATCATCCACTGTCCACAGACCCATTCTCAGATGACTATCATCGCAGTCACGAAGTTACCCTACTATGTGTTCCACAAATGCAGACTCAGTGTCACCTGTCATAAACAACATATTAGGGCATGATGCTCAGAACGCAGGGGACAATATCGGGAGCTCTTCTACCTAATTCTCGACTTTCAACCAAAGTTCTTTCTTGAACTATGCAAATAGTACGCTCAGAATTTTTTCTTTTCACATTTTACTTTAAATGTGAGTGTACAACTTTAAAAGACATCATGAAATTCTGTAAACTCATTATTGAAATTGCAAACACTCTCAAGTTTGAAACATTCTACTCTCAACCTACTCTTGGAAGGTGTCTTACAGCAGTCATTCAGAAAGTCCTATTTGGCATAATCAGTCTATGTTCTAAAAAAAAAAACTTTAATGAAACAAAATGTGTGAAGCAAAACTAAAAAATTAGTGATATTTTTGGGTGTTCCACTACAAAATCACCTTTTCCATGATAATTCAAATCTCTTAAGTGTGAAAAAATGTCTTGCGTCCACTTTTAACTGCATCCAAATCATTGTTAGTGAAGAGCCATCTTTGCAAGCCTGGTGTATGGTATAACCAACAGCAGGGTTAGGTCTGTGTCCTAAGTCCCCAATCAGCATCACACAGCATAAACTTTTCTTCCAAGACAAATTTTGAAAAAGCAGGTCTTGCTTTATTTTGGTTTTGTGTTTTGGGGACATAATCTCATGTAACTCAGTCTAAACCTTGAACTTAACTCAATATGTAGTAAAGAATGACCTTGAACTTCTTCTTTTTGAAAAGCATGTTCTTTTATTGAAAAAGGAAGTAAAAACATCTTATGATACAATTGAAGATTTATGTGAAAAATATTTCTGATAAAATAGAAGAGATATATAGAAAAACACGTTAAAATTGACAATTTTCATGGAAAATTAAAGAGTAAAGTGGTAGACATAAAAAATGGCTAAATTAATTGAAAAATGAAATAGAAGCATTTTATGATAGAATTGAGGATTGAACTTCTGATCCTCTGCCCCTCCCTCCCAGGTGCTGAGATTACAGGCATGTGTTACCAAGTCCAGCTTTTGGAAATCTTATTATTTGATCATGTACATATGTATAAATATATGATACATGAATATATTATATATTATATATATTTATACCATATTATACACAGTCTCTTTCTTGTTCCTCCATCAAATCCCTCTCAAATAGCCTCCTCTGAATCATGTTTTTCACACACACACACACACACACACACACACACACACACACACACACACCTCACAAGGTATTCTTTCTGTGGATAGACATTTAAGTTGATTTTATTCCTTAGCTATTGAGAATCCTGGAGCAGGAACATGGATGTACAAGTTTCCTTGTGGTAGTATGTAGAGTTCTTAGTGTGCATACCTAGGAATTATGTAGTTACACAATATGCTAGATCTATTTTTAGTTCTCTGAGGAACCTCCACGAGGAGTTGACTTCCATAGTGGCTGTACCAGCTAGCATCCTCTGTGGTCTTTGTTGTCATTTCTTTTATAAAGGGTGGGTAGCCATTCCGGTTGAGGCAGAGGGAATTGCAGAGTCTTACTTTGTTTTTCTCAGATGGCTCAGGTTCTTAAAAAAAATTGCACTGGCCTTTTCTATTTTCTTTTTGGATAACTGCTTGTTCAATTCATTTGTCCATTTATTAATTTTATAACTTGGGCATCTAAATTTTACATGTCCTTAAAAGTATTTTTTTTTAAATATTTCTAGATATTAATCTTTTCTGATGTATAACTGGCAGATTTCTCCCATTCTATAGGCTGTCTGCTTTCTCTGGTGATTCCTTTCTTTGCTGTAAAGATTCCTTTTATTTTCATGTAATCCCATTGTTAATTTCTAGGATTATCTCCCTCATCTTTTAGAAGGCACATGCCTAGGCTTATATCTTGAAATATTTTCCTGCACAGTTTCAAGGTTTTGATCTATTTTGATTATTGTTTAGGATGAGAGATATGGATTTAATTTCTCCCCATGAAAATTCATTTTTTCCAGGCAGCATTTGTTGAAGGGTATTCTTTCAACCCAATGCATGTATTTGACCCTTTTCTTGAAGATCAAATGTCCATATTTGTTTGCTTGTTTCTGGACCTCGTATTCTATTGTGTTGGTTCACGCTTCTGCCTTTGAGCTTAAGTGAACCTGAAAGCATTGGCACAGATTCTGAGTCCCTTTTCTGCTCAAACTAGAGAGAAGCCATGGCCTGCTTTTATATCTGGGTCTCAAAGGATGTAGAAATGTGCCCCTGTCAGATTTCCATTTTAGTTTGCTTCTCTGTTGCTATGATAAAGACTGACCAAACCAGCCTAGGGAAGGAGAGGATCATGGACTGCCATTGAGAGAGATCAGGGAAGGACTCAGGAGACAGAACAATACAGCCATGGAGGAATACTGCTTACTGGCTTGTCCCAGTGGCTTTTCCATACAGCAAAGAACCACCTGCATAGGGATGGTATTGCATAGGGATAGCACTGCATAGGGATGAAACCAGACTTTGGCTACTTTGTGGGTTCTTTTTTCTTCCACCTTTCCCTACCCTTTCAACCCCCCAACACCAGATAGGAAGGAAAAGTGATAGAGGGGAAAGGGGCTGACATTATCATTAGACTATTTACTGCTGATTAGGGGCACTGAGTTCCTTGAGCCAAGTTTTATCTTCACCATTATAATATTTAATTTCTTCTTGTTTCTTCTTTGCACAGGACAACTTAACAAACCCCTATCAACAGCAACCAACCAGCAAACAACAACCCACCCCCTCTCTTGAGGTCTCAGCATTTATATACCCTCTGAAAAGTTCCCAGAATCTCAAATATCACACCACTGCAGAAACTGTCGCTGGCAAAATCATACCTCTTCTAGAGCATGAGACAAATCATAGCTGCTGTAGACAATCTAAGGCAGCTTCATATCCCACACCTCTGATTAAAACAGAACCATATTTCCATAAAATTTCTGTGTTTTTCAAAGAAACAAAAATTCTCACTACAACTTCCTATAGTTTCCTGGGCTCTCGCATATCATTACTAATTAGGATATGCCCAGAGGCCAATCTGATGGACTCAGTTCCTCAATTGAGATTCCTTTTTCACCCCATGACCTGAGCTGTGTCAGGTTGACAGAAAGTTAATCAGCACCTGTCCTAAATCATTTATTTACAGAACTATTTCCATGTTCAGTTTCTAAGTGACATATAAAACCACAGCACAATGATATTATATTTGTACACACAATCTATGAACCTTGGAAATCTCAGAAGTGATGTGCAGAGACCAGAAAGCAAGAGCTAGTTCTTTTCGAGGTGCCTTTAAACTATGACCGGAGATGACTATTTTTTCAGACTGACTATCTGTATAAAGTACATTTTTAAATAAAGGTATAATTTTGGAGGACTTTCAAAGGAACCATTCTTAATACATTTAAAGATGATTTTTTTCAAACTCAAAAAAATGATAACTATTTTTAATGGTAGATCCTGAAACCTACATAGTAGATATAATTAAATATATATTTTTTAAGGCCCAACATCATCGTGCTGCATCAGAATCCCAGCCCTTCACAACTGGGAACAGAAAAGGCCTTGGGGACAGCATGCACAGGTTCTATGACTGCTTTAGGACCCTCAGCCTGCTCTGAGCTATGCTTGCATTGGTGGCGTGGAGGTTACTTACTGAATGGCTTATAAGTCTTGGTGTAAAGTATTATTTTGAACCAAGAATATCTGGTTTTTAGATTAAGCACTCCAGTAGTCTTATCAACCTGCTTTATGTCTAAGGTGTCTTCTTGAATTTTCAACCTCCTCTTAGGGACTGAAAGTGGTTTCTTAGAATGCCCTCTGGATATAACAAGGCCATGACCACTGCACACAGAGCCAGGGCCACAGCACATGGGGCCATAATCACTGCACACAAGGTCAGGGCCACTGCATACATGAGCCTACAAGGCTGCAATTGCATGTGCAAAACCTGCAAAAGACTGAGTCATCTAGTTCCAACATGGAAGGAGGAGGGCTTCAGGAGGTCTCATCCCTCTATAAGGGGCACTGGAAGTTGATGGCTGCTGGGGGATCTTGCCCTGTTCTCTGCAGAGGATGGTACTATAACCGTGAATACTGGCAGAACTGAGCAGAATTTGTCTGTTGTTTTTTATTTATTATTATTACTCGATATATTTTTTATTTACATTTCAAATGATTTCCTCTTTCCTGGATTGCCCCCTCCCGGAAAGTCCCAAAAGCCATCTTCCCTCCCCCTGTTCCCCAATCCACCCCTTCCCACTTCCCTGTCCTGTTATTCCCCTACACTGCTGCATTGTACCTTTCCAGGACCAGGGGTCGCTCCTTCCTTCTTCTTGGGCATTATTTGATATGTGAATTATGTCTTGGGTATTCCAAGCTTCTAGGCTAATATCTGCTTATCAGTGAGTGCATACCATAAGTGTTCTTTTGAGACTGGATTACCTCACTTAGGACAATGTTCTCCAGCTCCATCTACTTGTGTAAGAATTTCATGAAATAATTGTTTTTAATGGCTGAATAGTACTCCATTGTGTATATATACCACATTTTCTGTATCCATTCCTCCGTTGAGGAACATCTGGATTCTTTACAGCTTCTGGCTATTATAAATAGGGCTGCCAAGAACATAGAGGAGCCCTTACATAATAATATATCCTTATTACATGCTGTGGAATCCTCTGGGAATATGCCCAGGAGTGGTATAGCAGGGTCCTCTGGAAGTATCATTCCCAGTTTTCTGAGGAACGACCAGACTGATTTCCAGAGTGGTAGTACCAGCAGTGGAGGAGTGTTCCTCTTTCTCCACATCCTTGCTAGCACCTCTTTTCTCCTGAGTTTTTAATCTTAGTCATTCTGACTGCTGTGAGGTGAAATCTCAGGGTTATTTTGATTTGCATTGCCCTTGATGACTAAAAATGTTAAACATTTCCTTAGGTGTTTCTCAACCATTTAATATTCCTGAGGTGAAAATTTTGTTTAGCTCTGTTCCCCATTTTTTAAGGGAGTTATTTGGCTATCTGGAGTCTACCTTATTGAGTTCTTTATATATCTTGGATATAAGCCCTCTGTCAGATGTAGTGTTGGTAAAGACCATTTCCCAATTTGTTGATTGCTGTTTTGTCCTTTTGATAATGTCCTTTGCCTTACAGAAACTTTGTAATTTTATGAGGTCCCATTTGTTAATTCTTGATCGTAGAGCATAAGCTATTGGTGTTCTGTTGAGGAAAATTTCCCCCGTGCCCATGTCCTCAAGGGTCTTCCCCAGTTTCTTTTCTATTAGTTTCAGTGTGTCTGGTTTTATGTGGAGGTTCTCGATCCACTTGGACTTGAGCTTAGTACTCCTGACTTAGACTCCTGACTTCTTTCCTAGGTTTTCTATGTCCCGAGTTGTCTCCCCTTGTGATTTCATTATTGTTTCTACCTCCTTCTTTAGATTCTGGATGACTTTGTTTAATTCCTTCACCTGTTTTGTTGTGTTTTCCTTTAGTTGTTCAAGGGCTTCTCCCTGTTTACTTGTGTTCTCCTGTATTTCTTTAAGGGAGTTATTTATGTCCTTCTTGAAGCCCTCCATGATGTCCTCCATCAGCATCATGTCCTGTGCTTTTAAATCCAAATCTTGCTTTCCTGGTATGTTGGGGTATCCAGGACTTGCTTTTGTGGGAGAATTGGGTTCAGATGGTGCCATATTGCCTTGATTTCTGTTAGCAACATTCCCATATTTGCCTTTTGCCATCTGGTTATCTCTGGTGTTAGTTGGGCCTGCTGTCACTGGCTGGAGCTTGTCCCTCCTATATGCCTGCAGGCCTATCTCAGCAACCCTGGGTGAGCTGCTTTCCCCTGGCACAAATTGCTGTTGTGCTGCCGAGTTCCAGGGTGCAGGTAGAGTCCTGGTGGGGTGTGTCCCAAGTGATCCTCTACTCTGGTGAACTCTGCCTACCAATCTGTTGCACAGTCACAGAAGCAAAGATGGCGGCCAAGATCAACTCTCTTGCATCAGCTCTGGATGCAGGCTGTGCTGGCTGTCTCCTCCTCCTTGGCTGCTGGGTGTATAGTTGGCTTCCTGTGCTGCTTGGAGATGGTGTGCTGTGGCCGAGGGTGTTCCTGATCTGGAGGCAGAAACTGGAAGGCTCTTGCCAGAGGCCTCCGGACTGGATCCTCCAATCTTCAGGGCCGGTCTTACCTGTGCAGGCTGCCTCCTCCATCTGCTGTTTTTCTTTCTTTCTTTCTTTTTTTTAAAGAGGGTACATGAAGATAAAGTTGGGAGGAAAATACAATTCAAGGTCTAGGAGGAGTCTGAAGTGGAATGTGGAGACCACTCTACATTCTTGATCACACTACTTGATTGAAATTTCAAAGGATAAGTTTGAAATATATAAAAATGAATTCTAAAACATGGTTTTGTGAAGTGACATTTGAGCTGATCCACAGTGATGGGTGTCTTTGGCTTCTGGCAGGATGTTTGTTCTAGGGCCATGATTTAAACGGTCAATGGAACAACAATCCCCCTGCAGCCTTCTCCACTCTTTGTGCTGGATATGAAAATGGGACAGAAAAAATTTTTCTCATATTTCTCAGCAGAATGTCTATTTTTGAGATCTTACATTAATCTTGTCCTGACTATCACCACATTTATAATAAGGAATCTAAGGGAATTTGTGTGTAGATGTTCTTGAACTGATTTGACTCCAGGGTCAAAAATTAGGCAAGGTTAATATCCAAGAATTATCTATGAATATCTATGAAGTCCAGATCAAAGATGATTTTTTTTTTGTGATGGTGTCTTTTTGGAAAAAAAGAAAGCAGCCCAGGCCTGTGCTATGGGGAGGGCATGCCATTGACCATATGGAGTGGAGCTAGAGAGATGGTACCACAGGGGGAAAAAATGGAAGATATGGGACTATGAAAATTTTATTGAAATATTTTAGACTTTCTCAAGGATTATCATAAAAGTGTAAACGTAATTCTTTATCTTGAAATGTCTAAGGAACTTATGGTTGTAGTCATGGTTTTTGATCAGTATTCTCTTCAAATATGTGATATAGGAAGACTCCTGCATACATGTGAGAATATTTTCTTCTCCAGTGTGCTCACAAGGATGAATGTGCAAAGAATATTTCTTAAATATTCTTCGATATCATGCTGGAAACAGTCAACATGGTTGACAACAAACAATAGACCATTAATCTTGGTATTTCTATTCTGAAAGACCTGCATCAACAATAAAAGTAAATGCTTTAGCTATGAAGATGGCAGGTGACTGCATGGGGCTTTGACACATTTATCTTCTCTGCACAGCTTCTCTGGAGATTTTCTTGTCCTATGATTTTCCTTCAGGTATGTACTCTTTTCCATATCTTCTCCTCAGTGTGCATTCAATCAGCCTTTGCAATATCCATCTAGAAGCTTAGAGCCTAGATGATAATGAACCAAAGATGTACTACATTCAAAACTTTGGAGCAAACATCTTTTGTTAAGTCGCTGAAAATCTAACACAGAGCATTTACCCTTCTTTCCTTTTGACCACTTGACAATTTTTCATAGACTCTATAATGAAATTTTGAGGTGTTATTTACTTCATAATGTCAAGCAGAAAGAAAACAGTATAATTTATTTTCCTTTAGAACAATGTTATATGGGTCACGATTTTTAGAATCATTATAAAGAATGAATATAAAATGATAGATTGACTTATGACACAGTATTCCATGGAAATCAAATTTTCTATAGACAGGATTGAACTTACTAAAATTACACTTAGGGAACAAGCTAGAGACGTGTGCTCTGAATAGAGTGAAGTGAAGACAAGGGCTGTGCTGTATGCAAACAGGAAAAGTAGTGCTTCCCTTGGTACTGAATCATACCTGTGAAGAAAGACTGAAAAAGCCTTAATGAAGCCAAGAGAGATGGCAGTACAGGTTACTTTGCTGGATCTTATACCATGCCTGCCTGCTGATATCACTACACAGGCAACAGGAGCACTGCCCTAGGGGTACCCTATGAGCAATCATTTGGAATCGGCTCAGAAGCCTGTTCTGAAGTCACGAAGTGTGTGTCTCATATCTCTTCTGTGATGACTAGTTTTAACTGTCGACTTCTACAACTTAGAATCATATGAAAAGAGAGCCACTGTTAAGGAATTTCCTAGATCAGGTTGGCCTGTGGTCATGTCTATAGTGGATCGCCTTGATAGAGGAAGACTGCCCATTGTGGGTAGCACCATTCCCTAGGCATGGCGTCCTGAGATATGAGACAGGGGAAATCTAGCTGAGTACATACAGCAAGCAAGAAGTGAGTTCATTCATGTCTCTCTGCTCTTGACTTTGGATATGCTGTAACTGGGTCCTGAGATCCTGCTTTGGCTTCCCTTCAGGGTTAGGAACCTGGAATTTTATTCCAAATAAACACTTCCTCCAATGTGTTGCTTTTGCTCAAGATTGTTGATCACAGCAGCAGAAATGAAACAAAGATATCTTCCCATATGGACTCTGACTTAGGATGGTACCACTAAAAAGTTTTACATTTGATGCTGACATGAAAGTCGCATCCACTCAGCACTAGCCATATGATGCATGTTGCTTTGGAATTTGGGCAGAAACATGAGGTACAATGCTCCCCCAAGATCCTGCACCAGAGTGTGAATGATGCAATCCCAGGACAGCAACAGTGTGCTCTGCATAAGCTAGAATACCTGGTAGGTCAGGTGCTTTCAATCATCTCCATCTTACACTGTCCTTAACTTTAGGATGGGGATTATTAGGTCGTCAACCCATCTTACATCAGGGCCATCTTTGTTGGAAGCCCATTATTTATTGCTTTGTTTTACTCCCCTATGATTTCAACAAAAGAAACTAAGAATTAAAGATGCTTGCTGCACAAGTGTGAGAATCACAGTTTAGATCCCCAACACTCAGACAAGTCAGGTATTGTGAAGCACACCTGAATCCCAGAACCAAGATGTGGGGGAGACAAAGGGACAACTGGGGACTGCTAGCTTCCGAGTGAATTCTAGGTTTAGTCTGAGACTCTGCCTCAAAAGACTAAGTAGAGAGCTACAAAGTGGGACACTGGTACCTCTTCTGGTCTCCACATATGCATAGGTGTGCACACCCTTCAACACTCATACACATGCACACACACACACACACACTTCTACAGGCACACATATACACATGCACATACACATAGACACATACATATGCAGACACACATGGACACACACACTCATACAGATAGACAGACACGCACACACTCATACAGACACACATATATACATGCACACCCACTTACACAGACATACACATGCACACATGTATGGAGACACACATACAGATAGACATACATACAGACACATACACACTCATACAGACTCACATATACATGCACACACGCATAGACACATACAAATGCATACACATACAGACATACACACTCATACAGATAGACAGACACACAGACACACACACACTCATACAGACACACATATTCACATGCACACACACATAGACACATACACATGCACACACATATGGACACACACACTCATACAGATAGACACACACACATACAGATACACATATACACATGAACACATGCTTACATAGACACATACATATGCAAACACATACGGACACACACCCTCATACAGATAGACAGACACACAGACACACACACTCATACAGGCACACATATACATATGCACACACATAGACACATATACATACACACACATACAGACACACACACTCATACAAATATACAGACACACAGATACAAACACACAGGCATGCGCGCACACACACACACACACACACACACACACACTCACTCATACAGACATATAAAAAATAAAAAGGAACCTTGAGGAGCAAGCAATCTACCCAAAATTACATTAAAAAGCCAAGACAGTCACATCCTTGCCAAAATGCTTATGACCCATAAGAGTTTCTCAGATTGAGTTAGAAAAGAAAATGTCAGTTTTATCGTACTCCCTTCTAATCTCTTTTACCTTTTGAAGTCTTACATTTGACATAATTCTCTTCCTTAGACATCAGTGCACAATCTGTTCCTTCAGTTCTGATCATTTCCACTGTTCCCTTCCCACTGTCACCTGTACTTCTCCTGTGAGATTACTACCCATGTAGGTTTCAAAGCAAATACCCAGCCCTTCCATCCTTGTTGAGTGACTAACACATTCTGTAAAGGATAAGAAATATGAGAAATATCAAAGAAAATGAGCTTCGACATCTGGTGTGTCTCTTGAGCTCCATGCCCAGGGCTTCCAGGTCTCTCTATACTAGTTCCATGCACTAGAGGGTACTACTGACTGATCGTGAAGGAACAAGGGTGAGTGAGCTCTGGTCAGAGTTTGCCTTCTCACCCTCTAGATGCCCAGCAGCCATGGAGAACTTGCTTCATTGGCATCCCCATTCCAGAGGAAGCCAGACAAAAGCTTCCCTGCCTCTGCCACAGCCTCTCTAGTCTCCAGGAGTCTATGTCTTCTCAGTTATTGTCTAGTTTCCTGTTTTTCTGTAGTGTGATGGTTAATCTCTACCGCCAACTTGACTAGATTTAGAGTTACTATGGAGACAGAAATCTTCTTGCTATGTCTAAGAAGGTTTTTCAGAAAGAACTAAGTATCATGGGAAGATTCATGCTGAATATGTGTGAATGTATGTGAATGTATGTGAATGTATGTGAATGTATGTGAGTGTATGTGATGCTATCCCCTGAGCTAGAGTCCTGTACTGAATAACTATGAGAAAGCAAGCTCAGCACCAGAATTCATTACTTTCTGATCCTTACTATGGGTGCAGTGTGACCAGATGCTTCCAGCCCTGGTGACCTTGCCTCCTCCACCATGATAAGCTGCATACTGGAACTGTGAGTCCAAATAACCCTTCCTCTCTTAAATTGCTTTTGTTAGGTATGTTTGTCACAATGATAATTAAAGTAAAAAAATACATATATATATATGTGTGTGTATACACACACATATGCATACACATTATATACATATGTATATACATATTCATATACATATGTATCATATACATCATATACACATTCTCAAACCAAGCTTTGTTCAAAGCCGCAAAACAAAATCTGTAGATGCCACTGTTAAGGGCTGAATTCTAGGAATCCAAAACTGCATCAGAGCAAGGTGGAGTCCCTCAGGCTCAGCAGCATATCTTTAACTTCCAGGGAAGCAGGCTGGTCCTGGGACAGGTGGGTATTTCCAATAGGCATTTCATTTCCCTGAGTCCGGCTATAAGAAAGTCCCAGTGTTATCAGCACCTCAGCCTTCTCCAGAGCAATCTGCCATTCCCTGTTAAGCTATGAAGTTGTCGCTGTTTCTCTGTGTCCTTGGTCACTCTTCACAAGGTCTGTTCTTCTTTCACTCAGCCCTGTAAATGGAGACTACATGGGTCACGAAGCCCTCACAGAGGCCTTAGGTATGAACTACACTCACTGCAGTGACCGATGAAGTACTCTTCTATAATGTCCTCTTTAAAACCAAGAAGTGTCACATGGCATGTCAGAAAAAGCAGTGTCCCCGTTTTTGTTGATGAGTATTTTTCATGCCCCACCATAGCAAAATGGCCAGAAAAGCAGACTCGCCAAAACACACAGCTCCCAGTTATTCTTAGCAGTCATCAAAATGAAGAGATTTTTCTCAAATGTACCATGTGGTATATTAAATGCAGATAAGAAATACTCGACACTCGAAGTCCTGTTTGCATTTTATTTCCTTTATAAAACCACCTCACATATTGTGGAATGATCGCCTGCCTAAGACTAAGGAACATACAACTTCAAGTCCAGCTTCTCGCTGCAGCTCACCACAGGGAAACCAGAGACAATGAGCAACTCTGCTGGGTTAGTAGCTAACCTGGGAGTGAGGATGTGTGCAGAGGAACAAGGGAACAGAAGCTATGCAGCTAGGGGCTTTCTCCAGGCAGGGGTCTGGGGTTAGGAACGGTCAGCGATATCTGGTATTTGACCCTAGGCAGGATGTGGGAGCAGACTTGCTTCTGCTGAGCATTACATTTGAACAGTCATCAAAGACAATCAGGGTAGGAACTCAAGTCAGGAACCTGGAGGCAGGAACTGAAGCAGTGACCATGAAGGAATGCTGCTTTTTGGCTTGTCCTTGGTGGTTTGCTCAGTTTTTTTTTCTTATGAAACCCAGGGCCACTTGCCCAGTGTGAGTACTTCATTATTAATCAAGAAAATGTCCTCCCAATTTGTCTGCATATCAGTCTGATAGAGGCAACTTGTCCATTGAGTTCCCTCTTTACTAATGAGCCTAGACTGTGTCGATCTGAGAAAAAGGTGAAGCAGTATGTAGTATCTCCTATAATTAGGCTCTAAAAATCACAGAGGCCAATGCCATTAGTATTTTAGTGTTATAAATACTCAGCACAGAACCAAAGAATCCACATGCTGCCAAAGGATGCTTTCCTGGAATTTCCTGCCTGCTGCTTTAGCATCAGAATACTTCACTTTGCCTCCTCTGAGCCCTGAACTATGTATGAGACTGTACCACTGAAGATGGCCAGGAGGCTGCAGCCTCCCCCCTCATGCCCTTTAGGCCACTACATGTAAATTAAGATGAGGACCCTGGATGGTCCAGAACATTTTCTAAAATGGAGCATAGAGGAACCCTTCTGCCCTAATCCTGAGCTACAGTTGCCTTCTTTCACAGCGAGCTGATCATAGAAACATGTGGGCCATTGTGTGACCTTTCATTGGTCCCTTTCTCCCATCTCCTCCATGCACACAGTTATTGTTATATGTGCTATAGCACATATAAACCTATGTGTGTATGGCTGGTATGCTGCAACAATATTTTATCAATGTTGTGAGATTTTTATATATATCTGTACTGTGATCATATGCACCCCCACTCTTCTACACACCTCCTTCAAGGTCGGCCCCCTACTTTCTTTCCCTTCCCAACTCTGTGTCTTTCTTTTAGAAATCTTATCAAATCTAATATCTGATTCTCCTATACATCGTGAGTATGGCTAGTGGATGTATTAGCTATTCTTTTGTCTCCATAATAAAGCACCATGACCAGGCAACTTATAGAAGGAAAGGTTTGTTTGAGTTTAAGGCTCCAGAGGTGTAAGAATCCATCATCATCATTGCGGGGAGGATGGTGACATGTGGGACATGGTGGCTGGAGCAACAAGCTTAAACTGTAAGCTTGAGGCAGAGAGAATGAATTAAAATAGCTTGAGTCTTTAAATTCTCAAAACTGCCTCCAGTGACAAATTTCCTCTAATAAGGCTGTACCTCCTAAGTCTTCCAAACAGTGCCATCAATCAGGGACCAAGCTTTCAAATGCCCAAGACTTTGGGAGATATCTCATTAAAACCACCTCAATGGTCAACCTGCCACAGACCAAATCCTTAAAGAAAACTTATCCGCTCCCAAGAAACTGTATGAGCTCACAGTTAGGGGTTGGTTTCCTCTCATCTCCCCAACACAGACAAGTAAAGGTTATCAGGTTCCCTTGATCAGCAGGGAAAGAAAGCTCAGAGCAGCACAGGTGATCAGGGATGTGCAAGGTAACATTCACAGGACACACGCAATGTTATTCTGCATAGCTCTGCTTTGTGGGCCTCCTCTCTAACATGTTGTAAGCATGTGGTTCACACAGTGTAAAATGACCTGCTCAGAGTTGTAAAACCAGTAGAGGGCAGCTACTTGAGACCCAGATTAGCCAGAGCCTATGGTGTAGACTAGGTCATACTGAAAATGTTCTCACAAACTGCCCAAGCTATGAACAATGCAGTAGGCCACTATTCTCTTCTTGATTCCCAGGTACATGACTGAGTATTTCTGAGAGTGTGGACAAAGAAGAGGACCATGGAGACCAAGCATTGGACAAATTGACCTCCTCCACCTTAAGGGCTATGCTGTGCCTCCTCATCAGTCTTACCCACAATGCACCTGAAATCACATGTCTGGTCCCAGTCCAAGGATGGATCCTTCTGCAAAGAGCCTAAACTCTGGAAATGGTTTTAAAACTTCAACGGCAGCTTTGTAAAGGCAGGTTTGTAAAAAATATTTCCACTATTTGTGTGTCTTCTGAGCTAACATCCCATAGCTTAGGAAAAGTCTAGCTTTCCAAGTAGAGATGGGGAGGAGATGTCCATCCATCTTGGAAGAAAGCTCATGCTATAATCTTACAGAGGATTCTAATGTTTGTATCATTTTAATTCCAAACCTATAAATCAAAAAGAACAAAGTAGATTTGGCCTATGCTGATGTTGAGGAAGGCCACAGAGAGATCTCCACTTGAATCCTTTTTTTCCCAATGAAGAGCTCGCTGAGATGGCCCGCTGCAGACACCTTTTTTAAATATCAGATTTGCTGAATATTACTTATAAGTCTAAATGGAAAATGTCTGCCTCTTTTTAACATGAGCTAAGTGTTGTATTTTAAATTCTGCTGCTTTGCTAGTCATTAGCTCTTGAGAATTAGTAACTGACCCCAAGACCTGACTCTTGTTCCAGGAATAAGGGAGGAACTGTTTTCAAATTTAGTATGGAAATTTAAGAAATTTCATTTTTAAAAGAAAAGGGGTATTGATAGCTATTCATGCATCCACATGTTAACTATTCATACATTCACATGTTAGCTATTCATGCATCCATGTCTTAGCTATTCATGCATCCACATATTAGCTATCCATGCACACACATGTTAGCTATTCATGGACTCACATGTTAGCTAATCATGCACTCACATGCTGTTCACATGTTAGCTATTCATGGACTCACATGTTAGCTATTCATGATCCACATGTTAGATATCCATGCATCCACATGTTAGCTACTCATGCATCCACATGTTAGCAATTCATACATTCATGTATGAGCTATTCATGCATCTACATGTTAGATATTCATGCACTCATATGTTAGTGAAACCATAGTACCACCATGTGACTGTTAGATGAGAAATACAAGAGAACAAATGATACCTTAAGAAACATAATACTAGAGCATGGTCAAGCCTGACCCTACTGGTCCAACTCCTTTCCTCCATTTCTCATTTTCTGGTCTCCCCACTTGCACTGATCTGACATAGTCACCATCAAAAGCCCTGACTGCCACACACAGTCTTTCTATGTCTGTTTTTGTTCACAGGGTTTTGGTTTCTGTTATGTGAAGGTCTGTTCATTCACCATTGAAGATGAGATCCAGGTCTCCAACATGTAGACTGACTCAACTGCACTTTCACATTGGGAGCTTCATTTAAAAATCTTTAAGGAATTCCATCCTGACCCATCCTCACCTCACATGATCTTGTATGAAGTGCCATCTCTTATGTCCTTGGTATGCAGGGCCTAACCAGACACTGTCTTAGACATACATTTTATAGCTCATATCTGATTTTTCAGCCAAGAGACAGAAAGCCAGTTAAAACAGGTTTGGTATTGCAGCATATGCCAGTTTCCTCAGGTGGGATGAATGTGGAGATGTTTCCTGGTCATGGAAACACACACAGTTCATTGTGGCCTTAATCAAATGCAGGCTCTGCCATTTCAACTGCACGTTATAATAAGAAGAATGTTTACAAATTCTCAATTATGCAGGTGCTCGTGATGCAGATAGATGTTACCAGTGGATGGTATTTTTCCTACCTCAACTTAAAAAAGCTACTTTTCTGAAAACCATGTTATAGAACCCTAAAAGCATTGATCTCACAGGTGAGCATTGAGTTATTACTGTTCACTTCATGAATGCACTCTGCCACATTAAGAGCTAATGAACAGGCAGAGTAAACATCATGAGTGCCATAATATGTTTTGACAGTTCGATTACCCGATAAGCATCATTGTGTCCATGTTGGCGCCACATCTGAGATGGCAATTTGAGTTCTGTGCAGGTCCGGTGACTCTTCTGTCTGTGTGGTGATGTAACACAACTTATTACCTCAGATGACAGAATGTGGCAAGCGATTAGCTTGTTTCCTTCATTATAAAGACACAAGCAAAAGATGCTGTGTGGTGATTCTGGATGCTGGTCATAGCATCCAGGAAGGGTCAGTGTGTGCTCACTGCCCAAAAGGAATTCTGATTTCACAGAGAGCAGGGCACCTCCTTTCTTGGTTACTGTTGCCCAGAGAGAGTTTCAGATAAGATCCCTGGGTATCTACCAGGTACTGATTAGACAACCAAAAACAGCTTGAAGGAACTAGTCTGCCTGGAGAGTTTCATTGAAAAGAATTAAACGGGAATTATTATGCATTTGCGGCTATTAAGTGGGAAACTCTTTTCAGTATTACTTTCTGTCATAGAGCAGCAACAGTGACACCCAGTGTTTAGTGAAATCAATGGCAGGTCACCCTAGGGACCAAGATGAATCTGGAGCTCTTGAAGAAAGATGTTATGCTGGTTTGCACAAATGAAGACATGTGGGAAAGGAGCTGGCTGTGCAAACCGCCTAGCTTGGTCAGAAGCTCTTCACATCTTGCCTCTAGGCAGACCTGCCCATTGCTCTAACCTGGGTGATATTCTCAAAAAGCATTTCAGTCTGGAACCAAGTGAACCTTTGCTCTTCACCAGCAGAGGTTGAGGAGATCTGCTGAATGGAGTGACAACTGCATGGGCTTAACTGAATGGGGTCTACTTTTCTCCTCAGTTCAATAGCTTCTGGATCTCAACTTACCTCCTTCAACCAGACAATTATCCTTCAGTGTAGGGAGCATGGACTTCCTACTATATCCTTGGAGTGGATGATCTCCCTTCTCTCCCTTGTCTGCTACCTATCATTTGCAATGGAAGCCTTTCTCTCTCTCTTTCTCTCTCTCTCTCTCTCTCTCTCTCTCACACACACACACACACACACACATGCACACATGCACTTACACACTCATAAACACACACACATAGACACATGCACGCATGCACTTACACACTCATAAACACATGCACTTACATACACACATACACACACACACACACACACACACACACACACCAGGTACAGAGCAAGGAGTCGGTGTCCTCTATCACACATTGCCTTGGTCCTACTCAACAATGCCTCAGGGTATAAACCAGATGAACAGTGTCTTGCTCTGTCTTACCTGCATGTCCTTGTTCTTATTAGAATTCATACCAAGTTTTTGAGACAGCAATTCAAGGGGTTTCAGTATCTAGTCCTTTCCTATTATGTGACTGTTGAAAGGTTTTGGCATAGACATATTTTTTTCTATTTCTGAAGTTTAGCCTATATTCATATATATTCATATATATACATATATATATGTATATGTGTACATATACACACATAAATGGAATGGATGAATCTTAGCACTTTACTTATTACATTTTTTTGGCAAAATCTTGTCAAAATGTCTGCTTCATTAGCCTCTTTTTACTGGAGATCTCTTTTAGAAACTGCTATAAGCAATTTAATATCATGTTCATTCACAAAGCTGACAAAAAGAGTCGAACTTGGATAATATATACGAGTAGTTATACAAGGTCAAGCTGAGTGGCGTGTTCTTCATTTCTATGTTGTCAGAAGTTTCTGGGTCACTTGTAAAAGCCAGAAATCAATCAGCATCTGATGCGAATAGTTGAGATAACCCGTTACCTTCAGAGCAGAGGTACGTACCTGTAATCCCAGCACTCAAGGCATGGAGGATCATAGGGTCAGATGTTCAAGGTCACCCTTGTCTACACAGTGAATGTGAGGCCACACAGGCTATACAGCCTGGAAAAATGTGACTCTTTTTCAAATCAATTAATTAATGAATAAAGAAGTGGTCAAGATTTGAGTCATACTAGGTTTTTTCCCTAATTTATTTTACACAACTTAGTTTGTTTTAATAATAAAATTAATAATAATTTTAATAAATAAATTTTAATAACCAAATTCTAATAGTGAATTAGTTGCAAAGATAAGGCAGTGGGGTCCCATCAACCCACTATGTAGGTAGGTCCACCGAGATCACCTTGTGTGACTAGGGTCTCTTGTCGCGGTAGGAGACTGACATGACCAAAGCATAAGTTGTTTCATACTGTGTAGATCTGTGAAAGCAGCAATACCACTCTATAGCAACCACTTTACAGAAATACCTGAACTTCTATTCTCCATTTCAGACCTTGGCAGCCACCAATTTTTTTTCTCTCTGAAATTTTTTCACTTCAAGGATGTTATATAAACAGAATAACAGGGCATGAAACCTTTTGAAACTGGTCCTTTTCACTCAACATAGTATGAGATCTATCCACACCACAGCATCCTCTAGATGTTTTTGTTGAGAGCTAAGTGGTACCCTGTGGTAGGAATGCTTGAAGCTAATCTAGCTATTTTTGATAGTCCAAATTGGCCGCTGAAATAAAGCTGCAATGAAGAATGTTGTCAAGAGTTTGAGTATATCCAAGCTCTGGTTTCTCTAGATCACACAGAAAGCTGTGTGCTCAGTTTCTTAGGATCATTCGACCTGACTTTTGAGCTTACCAATTTGACTCTCAGTTAACTTTCCAAGGACAGTGTAATGCTAATACCTAAAGAATAAGGATGCACAAGAAAATAGAACCCACAGCCTGGAAAGCAACAGTCTGGGTAATTGTTAGCAGATAGAACACAGCTGCTTGTAATACAGAAGTGCTTGATGAGCAAACCTAGGCAAGGAATGCAAAGTGTGTGATGGGAGCAGTTCAACCTCAGGATCACAGGCTTCTGACAACACCTATGGCGCACGGCAATGCTCCAAACCACAAGAATATCCCACTGAACATGATTACCTAAGAGTAGATCAAATGTAAGTTGAAAGAGCGAGTCCTGCTGAGTATTTACTGCCTTCCTTAGTCGGCCAGAACAGGCACAAGAGCATCCAGACATCACCATTTTTTCCCCACTGTTCAGACGAGACACGGTTAACCATGATAATCATGTCATTTCCTTCCTTCTATTCTCATAGTTTGGGAGCATAAACTCAGTTCTCCTCCACCCATTGTTCAACACGAGACTCAGGGGCCACCTGGACTTTGCTGAGTCACGTAAGAAATGAAAGTGTTATACATCACCACAGACTGGAGAAGAGAGCTGTGGGCCCCATGTGACCACAGCAAGCACATCCGGTGGCTCTGTAAGAACAGCCTGCTGAACAACTGCTGTCAAATCATTCATTCCTGTAACAAGTCATGGGACTCACCCCAAGCTGCTCACACAACAGGACTTGGAGTCAATCACCAACTAATACAGTGTGACATCATCTAATACTTAGGACAATACAATAGGGGACTTAGAAAAACACAGCTTCCCTCTGGGGAAAAAAATAAAATAAAATGTTAGTGTGGGCACACATAGAACCATAAAAAGGAGGAAATTTATCACCATCAAATTAAAACAGTCTGTTTTTAGCTATTAAGAAAAAAAAAGGCACACCAGAGGCTCTGGAAAAAGATGTCTGTCAAATGCTTATCGGAGCAAGGCATTTATCTAGATGAGTTTATCACACTAACTACCTAAAGAATATTTTCAACCTGGTCATCAGAGCATCTGCCTTTAGTCCCAACAGTCCAGAGACAGAGGCATGCAGACTTGTGTGAGTTTACGACCAGCCTGGTGGGTAGAGCAAGCTTCAGACCAGTGAAAGCTATGTAGTGGGAGATCCTGTCTCAAAACAAAGCAGAACAGCAACTCTTAAACCCCATGTCAATGAAAACTCTAGAACAGAAAGTGGGCAAATTATGCGGAAACAAACTTCGCAAAGCAAATTGAAAATTTCTAAAATATTAATGACAAAGAACAAATTAAAACCACAACAAAGTGACCTCTTACATCCTTTACAGAGGCTGAAACAAAATCTGTAAGTAGTGTGGAATATGGGGAGTGGCTATGAACATGTTCATATACTGCTTCTGGTAGTTTGAATAAAATTGGCCCCTATAGATCTCCACAAAAAGACCAACAGAGTCAATTAGCCTGGACCCTTGGGGCTTTCAGAGTCTGAACCACTAACCAACGAACATACATAGTAGGGATCTAGGCTTCCCTACTGATATGTAGCAGGTGTGAAGATTGGTCGTCATGTGGGCCCTGAACAACTTACTTGGGGGCCAGCCCAGAAGCTGTTGCCTATCTGTGAGACATGTTTTTATAGCTGGGCTGCCTTGTTTGGCCTCAATGAGAGAGGAAGCGCTTAGCCTTTCAGAGACTTGAAGTGCCAGGGTGGGAAGGATACCCAGGGGCCCCCACATGCTCAGAGAAGAGGAGGTGCGATAGGGAAAGGATTGTGGGAGGGGTGACCAGGAAGGAGTCAGTAAGTAGGATGGAAAATGAATAGTAAAAAAACATTAATTTTTTAAAAATACAGCCCCTATAGGGAATGGCACTATTAGGAGGTGTGGCCTTGATGGAGTGGGCATGGCTTTGTTGGAGGAAGTTAAACTCTGGGGGAAGTGAATCTTAATGCTCAAGCCTAGTTAATGTGGCATTTACTTCCGCAGTCCTTGAATCAAGATGTAGAACTTTGAGCTCCTTCTCCAGCACCTATATATGCCTCTATGTTTTCCACCATGACTGCAGTGGACTAAACTTCTGAAACTATAGCCAGTTGGATTCAATGATTTTCTTTTCAAGAGTTGCCTTTGAAATGGTCATGGTACCTCTTCATAGCACTAGAAAACCTAACTAAGACACTGCTTGTGGGGTAGTAATATGAAGAAAAGCTAAACGGATGTCTTATCCAGGACCTTGAAATCACGCTTCTTAGTATTTATTCAGAAGAAATGAAACCATGGGACCAGTGTGTATAACAGCCTCACACTGGAAAACAACACAAGTATTTATCAGTGGGATTTTGAAAGTCATCTTGAATATCAAAGGTAGAACTTAACATACAGACATTTTTGGAATCCCTAGAATGGATTTAAAATATACCAGGAAAGGAGTTACCCAGAAAAGTTATCCTGCCACTATCTAGCCTAAGTTCCTTGGGCCTTTCCCCTTAGATAGCTGCCTTGTTTGTTTAGAAAACACCTTGCTTTCTAATAGATTAATACAAAGCTAATTTTGCATCTGTCTTACAGTTGTCATTAATGGTTATCATTAGGTTCCAAGTAAATGCTGTAATTAAATTTGATGATGAAATGCATTAAAGATATTTCTTCCTGACTTGTTGAAAAAGTCTTGCAACTGGAAATGTTTGGATTTATTTATTTATTTATTATTTATTTACATCTCAAGCTCTGTCCCCTCCTGCTCCCCGCTCACAGAGCTCACAGAGTCCTTCCCCCACAGTCCCTCCCCTTCACTTCTGAGAGGCTGCCTGCCCATATTCCCCCAATCCTGTTGCATCAAGTCGAAACGGCGTATCCTCTCTCACAGAGGCCAACCAAAACAGCCCTCTGCTGTATTACATACGTGCCAGAGCTACATATGTGCCAGGGGCCTCTGTCCAGCCCGTGCATGCTCTTTGGTTGGTGGCTCCGTCTCTGAGAACTCCCAGGGTTAGTTGACAATACTGGTCTTCACTTACAAACTTTTAGAATAATATGCTCAGTTAGAATATCCTTGTGTTAGACATGTATTCTTCAATGCTAGTCATCCGTTGAATAAAATGCTTTTCAAAGGGAAATTTTATCCAAAATGGGTAAAATGTTCCCAGACACATTGTGAAATATAGATGTGCACTTTTTTTCCCCGCTTGATCATCAGCTTCTCTGGGCATCCCAAGTTCTGTCAGTGGACCTCTAAGAATAAGGTCATCTGCCGGCTATTGCAGCTGCCAGCACCAGATGGCGCTGCTCCTTGAAGTCTCTGGCACAGATCAGAAGCGCTAATGCCTCTTCCGGGCCTTCGTGGTAAGCTTGGCCAATGGCAGACTCACTGTGGAGTTCAAAATCCAAATACTTGTTTATTAGAACTTCCTAGAGCTGGATAGCTGGTGCAGGATCTCACTCACTTTACCTAGTTTAACCCCAAATTAGACATTCCTTTTAGCCTAGCATAAGTAAGAAATGAAGCTGCTTTCTCTTTATTGTTTTAATATATTTCCTCATTTTCTTAGTTCTTTGAGAATTCTGAACACGTGTAGCCCCTTCTATCAACTCCTTTCAGATCCCCAGCCAGTTCTGATCCCCAGATCAGTTCTGTGCATGCTATATGTTTGAGTGCCTGTCCAGGATCCTTGAGCCTCTAGAGGAAAGAAGGGGACATTGCACCACCTGGAGCTAGAGTTTCAGGGCACTGTGAGTCACCTGCTGTGAGTGCTGGAAGCAGAGATGAGACCCGAGGGCTAGTATCCAATATATACAAAGAACTCCAGAAGTTAGACCCCAGGGAACCAAATAGTCCTATTAAAAATGGGGTACAGATCTAAACAAAGAATTTTCACCTGAAGAAATTCGGATGGCCGAGAAGCACCTTAAGAAATGCTCAACATCATTAGTCATTAGGGAAATGCAAATCAAAACAACCCTGAGATTTCACCTCACACCAGTCAGAATGGCTAAGGTTAAAAACTCAGGAGACAGCAGGTGTTGGCAAGGATGTGGAGAAAGAGGAACACCCCTCCACTGCTGGTGGGATTGTAAGATGGTACAACCACTCTGGAAATCTGTCTGGCAGTTCCTCAGAAAACTGGACATGACACTTCCGGAGGACCCTGCTATACCTCTCCTGGGCATATACCCAGAGAATTCCCAAGCATGCAATAAGGACACATGCTCCACTATGTTCATAGCAGCCTTATTTATAATAGCCAGAAGCTGGAAAGAACCCAGATATCCCTCAATGGAGGAATGGATAAAGAAAATGTGGTATATATACACAATGGAGTACTATTCAGCAATTAAAAACAATGAATTCATGAATTTTTCAGGCAAATGATTGGAACTGGAAAATATCATCCTAAGTGAAGTAACACATTCACAAAAGAATACACATGGAATGCAATCATTGATAAGTGGATATTAATTAGCCCTGAAACTCTGAATACTGAAGATACAATTAGCATATCAAATGATTCCCATGAAGAAGGAAGAAGAGGGCCCTAATCCTGGAAAGGCTTGATCCAGCATTGTAGGGGAGTACCAGAACAGAGAAAAGGGAGGGGGAAAGATAGGAGAATGGATGGAGAGAAGAGGACTTATGGGACATATGGGGAGGGGGGAACTGGGAAAGGGGAAAGCTTTTGGATTGTAAACAAAGAATATAGAAATATATATATATATATATAAGAAATATGTGCTCCTAGCCTTTAGACAGTTCCCCTGGGTTTTACTTTAAACTGTCAAAGGTCTGAGTGTGTCTCCTCCCTCCCCTATAGCTTTGTAATTACATTTCTCAGGGGATGCTTCAAAGGTAATTAGTCAAGGGAGACCACACTCAGGCATTGTACCTAGCATGACAACCACCCTAAGTTAGGAGATGACTTCAGGAATTCAAGGTGAGCTTCCATGCTCCACATCCGTGAGCTGTTTCTGTGATCTACATGAAGTTGTTAGCCCTGCTGGCTTTAGAAAGGCCTCCACCAAAAGCACTGTTTACTCCATAGTTTGCAAATACCTGCAGGAAGTCAAAATACTACAGCATTTCACAGAAACGAACCAGAGCCATTTCAAAAAGGGAGGACAGCAATGTGGTCGGTGCATCTCAGCTGGGGAATAACAGACCAGCCAGGGGATGTCAGGCAAGGCTCTTTCCACAAGCTCCTGATGAGGAGAGAGCTGCTCCTGTCACTCTCTGTGGCTAACTTAGACTTAGGCACAGTGGGGAAGCTGACAACCTAGAGAAGAAGTTCCTTGTGACCTTGTGACCACAGCAGATGATGCGCTCAGGGTTCAAGACTCACTTGGGACTCGTCTGCAATGGGAAGATCGTGGACCCTGGTTCCATTTACTCTAGAGTTCTATGATACTCCACATCCATCTCTTATTGTCTTATTAAACAAAATGTAAATTGTGATGATGCTGATAGTTCCAAAAAATTACTAAACTATTACTTCATTTTGCATTCTATTAATAGAAATGTAGGCTTTCAGTTTTGGGAAGCGATCATTAGAAAATGTAAAGTTATTACTTATAACCTACATTCACCAAGACTATTCCTAGGAATGAATGATGCCTTAGATGTCAACTCATTTTGCCAAATTACCTCCTGAATGGCCAGAGAGCATGCTCCTATTCTTATGGTGTATTCTTGCTAATCACTGTGCCCCTGTACTGCCTGCACGGACATTTTATTCCCTCTGTTCCCATGAACATTCCTCTGCTCTGTCTGTGGGCTAATCACACTTCTGTAAAAGCAAAGAGGCTGAAGCAATCTCTATTCACCACACTGTGGTTAACAGGAGCACCAGGCAAGCACAGGAAAACTCCTCAATTGAAAAGAGGCAGACTGGTGTGTATAGACATCTGCAAGAGCTCCGCGACTTTACCACGAAGTCCGACTATGAATGCACCTTTGTATAAAAGACAGGAAAAGCTTCTGTCCATCCAAACTTTCCCAGCAGGAGAAAGGAAAGAGCCAATCAGAAGAGAGGGCTAGCAAGTCAGCTTCACAATGAAAATGCCTGGGAGAAAGTGGTCCAGAAATCTAAACCATAGTTGACAGGTTTCATGTTTGGGAATATCCTCACAAAATGCTTCCTCTTCTCGGAAGGGTGCATAGCAGGTGACATCAGCTTCCATCCCAATGGCTCCCCTGGTGACAGGGCAGGGGACAGAGAGAACAAAGTTAACATTCACTAGTGCTCTTATTAAAAGGGTAGAATCTGATCTCAACCATAGTCCCTGTAAAGGACAGGGCTGAGAGTGGCCAGAGGAATCCTGGGAACTCGAAGGAGATCTTTTCCCCTCATGGAATCTTCCATTTGTAGTATAGGCGTAAATCCCACTGGACCTTTGCTCTGTCTGTGGGCTAATCACACTTCTGTAAAAGCAAAGAGGCTGAAGCAATCTCTATTCATCACACTGTGGTTAACAGGATCCCTGGGGCTTCTCTTTACTTTCCTGCACCTGTTCCCTCCAGATCACCCGGAAGCAGCACTTATCTATATCATTAATACTGAGTTGGCGAGCAATGGCCTTTGGCTGTGAGACAGACATTAGGCAAGGTGGTCCCCACCTCAGTCCTAAGATGTGGTCTGTATTTTGCTGTCTCCCCATTTCTTCTGTTCTATCCATAAAAAACAAAACAATACAAAAACAAAAACAAAACAAAACAAAACAAAAACCCCAAAGTGGACAGAACTTTGATACCTATGTCCCATGAACAACTCTCTCTGGCTCTGGAATAGCACAGTGGCCCAATTTGGGCTTGGGAATCATCCACCTCTGTCTTAAAGATCCAAGCCAGGAAATCAAGACCACTGTGAGTCATTCAGGCCTTAGAGATGTTTTGTGCCCAAGCAAATACTTACTGACTCAGCACTTCCAAGCTTATGAAATTCTAAAAACTCCCATAGCCTGAAAAGTGAAGACCATGAAACACACATACATGGCACACTGTGGTTTTGTTTTACTCGGTGTTCAGTGTCATCCTTTCCAGTTCCCTGTTATTAGCCTAGCCTCTTACTTAGAGTGCTCACCATTGAGCTCATGAGATAGCAGCCCTGAGACTCTTTATGAGGCTAAACCAACCTCCCCGACCATATGAGTAGATGCCAGGGTACCTTCCTCGGCTTACTAAGGAGGATTGCCTTGCTCCTCCCTCATGCAAGTCTTTAAGTACAGCAGCCATGACTTCAGTTCATCCCACACAAATGCCTCAACCTTACTGACAATGGGAACTTGCCTCTTTTCAGGCTAGAGGCTAGATAGTGTATCACTAGAGTATTCTGTACATGCCGGTAAAGTCACCAGACTTAACCGAAGGGAAGACATCATGCTAAAATAGGGGGAAGGGGGGTGGAAAGATGGCTCAGCTGTTAAAGCTCTTGTTCTTGCAGAGGATGCAAGTTCCATTTCCAGTCCCCAAGTGGTGGCTCACGATGACTTTTAACTCCAGTTCCAAGGAATAGCATTTCTTCTTCTGACCTCACCGGGCACTTTCACATGTGTGGTATACATAAACTTAAGCAGTCACATGTGTGCACATAAAAGTAATTGCTAAACCTTTTAAACAATAGGACTAAAAAGAATGGGGGCGGGGTGGGTAAACATCCCAGTTATTAGAATGTTTGCCATCTAAGTATGATGACCTAAATTTGATACCTAGAATCCAATAAAACAAAAGAAAACAAACCAGACAACAAACAAACAAGAACAATAAATAAAACAGACGCCTTGGCTTACTTTTATGATCCTGGAGCTAGGAAGAGAAAGACAAGTGGAAACTAGGCTCACTGGTCAAATCAGGAATGCTTTAGGACCAAGTGAAACCCTGGTTCAAAAACCAGAGCAAATAGCTGCTGAGGAAGGACACCTGAGGTTGCCTTCTGGTCTTTCATGTGCATACTCACACACCTGCACACACACATGCACACACAAGGCCTGAATAAACAATTAAGCAAAATAAACTGTTCATGAGATGTTTTGGAGCTAGGTACAGAAGCACATAGATCTGATCATTGAATAAGTGTTTTTTGACCTAGTTAGGAAAGTCCAAAGCTGAAACATTAGAGTATACAAATAAAGGCCTGTCCAGAATTGCTGCAAGTGCAGCCTGTCAGTGAGATGTTCTGGGCATAATTGCATGTACTGAACTTCCAGGCCCACTAGGGGGTTGCAGGTGGGTTCCAGGTTAGCCCCTCACAGACATTAGGGATAGAGAGGGGGTAACTGGCTTGTTGGGCAAAAGGTGGTTCATCTCATCCAATTAACATAGGAACAAACCCCTCCATATATTTTTCTTTAAAAAGAAGAAAAGGAGGTCTTTCATACTGTCAAGAGACCAAAACCTGGTTTTTGTGGTAGGCACCTTCCCTGACATGCTCAGTGTGTCATGGGCTGGCCTCCATTATGCTGAGGTGCAGAAACCAGGCTGAAGAACTCTCTGCTGCCCCTTCTGTGTTCTTAGGTCCACATTATTAGTCATTGCATGCGGACAGACCATCCTTAGACTCTCTCTGTGGTTTGAGACATTATCACTCATAATGGTCAACATCTGACTAGGGGGGGAAGTGGACCACAAGCAACCACACAGTGGGCATCTATAAAACTTGAGGTACTTATGATGCCATTTCCCGTCCCATGAATCCAATGCATGCAAATACTTCTCTATTAACTTTACACTTCTTTCTTTTCACCGAAGCCCTCTTCACCCCTCATCTACTCCTTACTTATCTCAATTCAGTTATCAGCTATCTAAAGGTTGGCTCAGCTCTGGCAGACCCAAGTGGACAGTACTGAGTCCTTAGAAACCTTGCATCCCTCAACAATGACAGTGCATCCTTCCTTGTTCAGAGATCTCTCCTGCATGCCCCTCTGTCCTGGCAGGTAGATGTTTCCCCTGCCTCAGCTCTTCACTGAAAGAACAAAGGGCAACTTATGCCATTCATGGGTCAGGCACAAAAATAAAGCAAACATTAACCATTTATTTTTTTCTAGTCCTTCTCTTTTACCATTTACCCCCAGGAATTATATTTCCAGGAAGACCCTGTGCCACCGACGCTGATGTCACTTCCATGAGCCAGTGTCCCCAAGTTACTGTATGAATATTCCCTCTCCACTTCCCCAGTCATGACACAAATCTGATTATATAAATGTGAGAAATGTCTAGTATTTTACCACATTGGGATTCTGAAGTTGATTATCCCCCAGTGGTTATTGTCTTCATAAAAGCACGCCAAGTCTGAGCAGTCTGCAGAATACACACTTTCTCCCTGTCTCTTCTCTCTGCTGTGTTTCTGTCTCTCCTCCTGTCTCTGTCTCTTTCCTTGCATCTCCCTTTGTGCACACAAGCAGGTAGCTATCAAATTATCCACCAACTGCTGCTTAAGTACGGTGCATTCTAAAGTGTGAGTCTTGTCCTGCCCTACCAAACTCAGAGGTCTAAGAGGCTCAGAGGTCCACTGAGCTCCCAAGAGGCCCACATTTCCTGACAATACTGACAAGTCTTTTTGCTATCTACCATTAGTATATAGTATAAGTGGATGCGTCACTTCAGCAAGTGCTCCATGAACTTTAACCTTCCTGCAGTAGAGTGCAGGCTGCACAGGAAGATCCAATAATCAGGCTTATTTGCTGTATCTACCTTTGCTTTGGGCATCTGCCCTTGCCAGGAAACACCCTGATGCTTTATTAAGACCCCTTCAGAGTTCTCTCTTCTCTGCTGAACTCCATAAATCTATTTAAAAACAAAAAACCCAAAAAACCCTTTCCCCCTGACAACTACCATTCACTGTTCGGTCTTTACCAACAGCAGGCTCCTGCCATCCTAATGACACACGAATGGATTCTTTCTTTCTTTTTCTCAGACAGCAGGAAGCCTGACACCAGCCTGAGGAGGCTGGCTAGTTTCTGGAGGATCTAGCATGCAGGAGGGGCTGGGAAGTTTGCAGAACAATTTTAGTTTGCAATCTTTGTCCAGACATTTGTTTTTCTTACATTGTGCAAAAATTCAAATATGGGAACGTCTTAATTGACTGAGGGAGCTGATTCAGTTCTTCTGCATTACCTTAACAGCTGATGGCTGACTGAAGGAGAGGAAAGAGTTATTTCATGGAGAACTTGAAGAAACAGAAACACCAAGAGGGAAAAGAAGCAGACCTACCTGGGAAGGATCTGGGATCTCTCTCTCTCTCTCTCTCTCTCTCTCTCTCTCTCTCTCACACACACACACACACACACACACACACACACACACACACACACACAAACACACACACACACACACTGGTTAGAAATATTAGCACTTTGAGTTCATCCTGTAAGGTATCCATCTAAGATCCAGTCTGGATCCTACTCTAGCACTCTTGGGCAAAGTTGCTGAAGACTGGGAAAATCATTAGGATACAACCCCACTGCATGATGGGAGACTAAGCCCAATCATAATCTCAGAACCCAAGAGCATGACAGGAACCAGGATGAATCATTTGATCTCATAGCCCCTACGGATTATGGGGAGACCATGACAGGTCTTTAGAGCTGGTCACTCTTGTCAATGATATGGTATGCTGAATTTTAGAAGGACTCTCATCTTTTTTTATCTTAACCAAAGAGGAATCAAGTTTCTTATTACTATACCCAGGTCTAAATGCTCATCTCATATAGTGTATAGTGTCTACAGAGGGAAAAATTCTGGGTTAAAAGCAGGCTGTGCTCACTGGACAGAGAATCCTTAACAGAGGAAGCACTCACAAGCAGTTCTGTCTAGGTTGAAGGGTCTCAGGCACGGGACAAGAATGGTGAGGGGTGAGTGGACTCCGACAGGGCAGAGATGTATGGCTATTAAGGAGCTGTAGGAACTTGTCCAAGGCTGTGTGCCACCTCTGCTCCCTTCTTTTAAGGTCCCTGTTTAGTGCTGCTGATAGGTGTCTTCAGCATTGAACAGAAAGAGAGTCCATGCCAGTCTAGGTCAAGTTAGCCTTGCGTCACAGATCTGCACAAGACATCTATCAAAGAACCAACATGTATGGATGCAGAGCTTAGTCTAATTTGACCCAGTAACTAAGGTAGTAAAGGAGACAGCTGCAATATGGGGACAGGACTCTGGTATAAAGTCTTTTCATTTCCTTCAGGCACACCCCACACATTCACCAGCTTTAAGGTCCAGAGAAATCGTGTAGGCAATGTTTATTATGATCTTCCTGTAGGGATTCCAAGATGCTGGTGGGGGAATTAATCATCCTCTGTGCTAAGGTCTAATCTCCAAATTATGATCTTGAAGTCAGTGAAGAGGAAGTAAAGCCCAAGGGTTAGGGTTTCTCCTCATGGTGCTCTACGCATTAGAACTGCTCATAAGGCCTCCCTTCCTATTGTATTTCACCGTGTCGACAGATAAGTGCAGATCACATGTGGCAATGAACTTCCACACTGGCAGAGAAGGTAGCAATGCGCTGTGACAGCTTCCTGGCATCTTAAGTGCTGATGGCATATGGATACAGACTGTCACATGCAGGGCTGAGGGAAGAGTTTGGTCTGTAAGTGCTCACCATGCAAGCGTGAGAACTTGAGTCCAATCCCCACACATGAAAAGCCAAGTGTGGTGGTGCGTGCTTGTAATCCCATGACGAGAGGGGTGGAGGAATCTCTGGGGTGCCCTGACCAACCAGCCGACTCAGCAAGTCCGAAGCCTGTTAGAAACCCTGAGTCAAAACCCAAGGTAGATGTCTCCTAAGGTTGGCCTGTGACATCCACATGCCTGTCTACACACTCACATTCACATGTATGCACATCCACAAGTGCACACTTATGGACACATGGGCACACACACATATACACACATACACACACACATACACACACACACACACACACACACAGCACTTGCTGCTGGCTATTTATTTCATTACTTTTCAATCTGCCATAATTCTGCTTGATAATTTTCATGTTGAGCATGTCTGTTCTCTTCCTCTCTAGGTTCTGCCTCGCCATGTGGAAAGGGCCCCTGGTTAAAAACTTCTGCCCACCAATGCTACGGAGAGCACCACAGCTAACCAGCCAATCGGTGCAAAGAGGCAGTCGTACTTTAACAACATTTAAATAATCACACTGCTACAATCTTTCTTAAAGCGATAACAATTTTTGATTGTTAGAGGAAAAAAGGTTTCCTGTTAATAAGTAGAATGCATGCGAAGAATCTCCCCCTGTTTCCAAATTTAACGGGGCCCTCAGGGCTTTCAAAGGCTGAGGATGAGAAGTCCAGTGTCTTAAGCCCACAATGGCAGAATCTAGAAACACACCAGCTCCTATGTGTGTGTGTGTGTGTGTGTGTGTGTGTGTGTATGCATGTGCATATGCAGGGAGAGTGTACTGGCTAGTTTTGTGTGCCAACTTGACATAGCTGGAGTTATCACAGAGAAAGGAGCTTCATTTAGGGAAGTGCCTCCATGAGATACAGCTGTGGAGCATTTTCTCAATTAGTGATCAAGTGGGGAGGGCCCCTTGTGGGTGGTGCCATCCCTGGGCTGGTGCTCTTGGGTTCTATAGAGAGCAGGCTGAGCAAGCCAGGGGAAGCAAGCTAGTAAGGAACATCCCTCCATGGCCTCTGCATCATCTCCTGCTTCCTGACCTGCTTGAGTTCCAGTCCTGACTTCCTTTAGGGATGGAACTACAACATGGAAGTGTAAGCTCAATAAACCCTTTCCTCCCCAACTTGCTTCTTGGTCATGATGTTTGTGCAGGAATAGAAACCCTGACTAAGACAGAGAGCAAACCTCTTCTGTCCATCAGATGAAGTCACCCACACTTGTAACAAGTCCTCCACCTCATTCCACTCACCCACATGGCCATTTTCTCTGAATACACCTCAGTGGTAAACATGGGATGCGGGTTCCCTGAGCATCTCTCCGTCCATCCACCTTGACCAACCAAAACTCAGGACAAGCAACTCTACTGTATAAATATTTGTGAGCGTGGTAGGAATCACCATGTCAATTTACATCATTTAATATTCCATTGAGTTAACCATAAATTTTGTCACATTATGTAGATTTCATTTGCAAATATTATATTTTCCACCATTAGTTCTCTTAAGGCAATTTCACTTAGAATTTCTATGTGCGTGTTGACATTTCGCATTCTGAACTGTGACAGCTAGGTTTGAGTCACCAAACACATAATCATCACTTCCATCTAAATTGTTTAAAATGGAAGCACTTTTGTAGTGCCTAAGATGTTGCCTGGGGAAACTGTGTCCCTGGTATAAAGAGGCAATTTCATGATGTGGGGATTGGCCTTCTCGCTTCATTCCTTTGTGGGCCTGCTTTAGGGTCTCACAACACTGGGATGCCAAGGGCCACAGCACCCCAGCACTTCTGTAGAAAGCCTCTGTGCTCTGCTGGAGGTGTTGGCATTGTGCATACAGGTAGCCATGGATATTAGCCACATCTGTGCTGTATATTTTCTGTTTGCTACACTTGGTGCCAAGGGGACATGGTTGGTAGAACAGTGTGCAGAAGAGAGAAATCCTAGTTTAGTCAGAGGACAAACTCTCAGGAATCTTAGGACAATAGCCTGGACCTGAAGTTTAAGAACTAGTTTGGTCCAGAAATGTTTCACTTGGTATAGTTCAAGTATCTACACATTTTGTTAAACACTTTCTATAATACAAATACAAGATAATTGAGCTAGATCCCTTTTGCAGGTTCCACAGGCTCTCATTGGCCAACCATCCATGGTGTGGCCTTTTTCTGGTACTTTCCAACATAAAGACACAGGGATGAGCCCCAATCAGTCACACCCTTGGATAACCCCCTATCGGTCTCTAGTATCAACTCCTAGGTGTGAAAATAATATAATACATCCCTTATGCTTCCTGTCTGAAATGTCCAAACAGCATAGCATGGGTAGCTGTGAACCTAGGTTTCCGGCTGCCCTGCCACACACCTGTGCTTTAGAGTCACACCACATCAGCATAGCTCTTTTTGACCGTTTTCAGTCTCATAGAACATTGACATCATCTCAGTTTTACTCCATGGTTAATGGTTGCATTGTGGTGTTGACTAGTTCCTTGGACATTCCACGTGTGTTTATCTCCGTTTCAGGTGCCTCAGGAATCTAGTCCTGTCCATGCATTCTCTCTCTGTCCTGTCATCTCTGGAGAGGCTGTGCCTTGTCTCCTGTGTCCCATGAGTAGACCATGTGTCTTCTCTTCTCTATTCTGCAGAGCCTAGTCCCTTCTGGGATTGCTTATGGGCCTGGAGCCAGCTTGGGAGATGTCTGTGGGCTGGTCTGGCTAAGGTAACTCACCACACTTGTATGGATATCCATAGTTGATGGCTAGAGCACAAGGCAGCCATAGTATGTTTCCAGAGCAGAGGACTGGCATGGCCTCACAGGCCTGTCAAGTGTGGAGGCAGAGCTTTTGCACAGGCACTTCTGCTATTTCCTCACACTTGCTCTTGACCCACGATCCAACATAAGCAGATTCTTTACCACAGTTCTTCCTGTGAGGATGCAAGGCCGGGCTGGCCAGCTTTGCAGCAAGCTCTACTGACTTGAACAGCAGTTGATTGGTAAGACCTGCAGTCAGCCTTGCTTCACGGACTGGCCCTGACAGTTATGAACTGTGATTGGGGACAAAGCACTCAAGCTCCCTGGGCCTCACTTCTCTTCTCTCTAAGGGTCAATCAATCACAGCTGCAATAGTCTAGTGGTGAACACTAAATAAAATAATAGACACAAAGCACTCAATACAAAGTCAGCATCAGAAACCGCCGATCATCTCAGCCTCTGCTACTGAGTCAAATGGTTAAGGTTTTGATTTGTCTCTCTGTCATGAGTTATTTTGAATTCCTTAGGGAAGCCTGTCCTTGCAGCTACACATACCCCTTTTCCAAATGTTGGCCTGTGGAGACAGGCCCAAAAGTGAGTCCACGTGCACAGCTTTGGGCTCCTGTGTGCTCAGTTGTGAGGTACCAGGCTCCTTTAGAAGTGTGATTTCACCTCTGGTTCACTGAAGGATCTTTAATATAGTCCTACTTGTAATCCAGCCTCGTTAGCAAACAGAACCAAGCTAATATCACCATGGGGACCTTACTCAGATTTCTCATCATTGTAAAAAATGACGAAGATAATTCTTCAGTATCATAATCTTTCATTAATAAGTTACGAGAGGCAATACAGGAGCAATCTGTTATCATGCACTTAGCGTCTCTATGAGAAACCTGCTTGCCAAAATGTTATTTCTCCTACTTCATAATGACCTGCCCATGGCTCGATCTTTCCCCTTTAAGGAGGCTGTTGTAAATGCAGAACTTGAAAGTTCACTCTTCTGTCTTGTCCCTTTTGCCCTTCATATGTCACTCTCCATGGAGCAATCACGAGGACCTCTCACAAGCAGAAGCACCCATAGCTTGTTGTTGACTACGCACCACTCTCTCTGATGTTTTACATCACCAGCCTGCATGCAGGAGCTCTGCAAGCCCTCCGGTGAGCCACCTTAGCCAGTGCCTACACCTTCAAAGAATTTCTGGCTATCAACGGAAAAAAGTCAATGAAATGATTCCTAATGATTCTGCTATACTCATAGAGCAGAGGTGAGCCTAGTCACCAGAGAGGCTTCCTCCGATACCTGGTGGGAGCAGATAGTGAGACCCACAACCCAACATTAGGCAGAGCTCAGGAATCCCACAGAAGATGGAGCAGAAGGATGATAGGAGTCAGAGGAGTTGAGGGCACCAGGAGAGCACAACCTATAGAATCAACCAAGCAGGGCACACAGAGACTGAAGTGGCAGCCATGGAGCCTGCAGAGGTCTGAGCTAGGCCCTCTGAATGCATGCTGTGGTTGTTTAGCTTGGGTTTTTGTTGGACTCCTAACAATAAGAGTAGAGGTGTCTCTGATTCTTTTGCCTTTTTTTATGGGATCTCACCCCCACCCCCTTTTTTTCCTACAGGATTGTCTTGCCAGCCTTGATAGGTTTATGCCTAGTCTTTACTATATGTTGTAATGCCATGTTTGGTTGAGATCACTGGAAAGCCTGCACTTTTTGAAGGGAAACATAGGAGTAAGGGATCTGGGAAAGAGGGGAGATGAGGGCCAGAGGGCTGTAGTCAGGGTGCATTGTATGAGAGAAGAATAAATTTTAAAAAATGGTATACAATAAGAAAATGGGCCAGATGGCAGGAAGAAGATGCTTTTTGTTACTGCTGCTCTCCATTCCTAAAGCAAGGTGGCTGTCACGGTCCTAACACTGCCAGCTTCAGCAGAATCCAGCTTTGCTTGAGGCTTCTAGAACTGGAAGTGAGAGAAACAGCAACACCAAGAGTAGCTGTGCAGAGCCTCGGGCTGATACCTAGCACGTGCTTCAGAGGGCTCTTAATGCTTAGAAGGTGTGGAGTGGGCTCACCTCCTCTAGAGGTGTGGACCAGGGATAAAGGGAGGGCCTTGCTCCATATGATCCACCCCAAGAAGAGCTATACTGACTCTTGGCTCATCCCTTAGCCGCTATGCTGGGAGAATCTGTCAGAAGTCACTGTGGGCATATGGCAACCTTCAATGTTGTTCTAGGTGCTTTCCCTGTACTGACCCTTCTGAAAAGTACTTGGTGGCCTCCCTGTCATCCTGCTGGACAGTTACTAAGGCAGCAATGGCTGGAATACCAGCTCTAAGAGGAAGGGTGCTGACAGCCTCTGTCAGTTATTGTTTTGTAATGGTTTGTGTATGCTTGGTTCAGGGAGTAGCACTCCTTGTTGGAGTAAGTGTGGCTTTGTGGGTGTGGTCTTTAATACCCTCATCCTAGCTGTGTGGGAGTCAGTCTTCTTTTAGACACCAGCAGATGAATGTGTGGAACTCTCAGCTCTGCTTCCACCATGCCTGCTTGAATGCCTCTATAATAATGGGATAATAATGGATTGACTTTCTGAACCTATAAGCCAGCCCCAATTAAGTGTTGTCCTTATAAGAGTTGCCTTGGTCATGGTGTCTGTTCACAGCAGTAAAACCCTAACTGAGACATGGTCTTTAACATGATCAGAGATTCTTGCTACTAGAAAATGATATCTAGCTACCCTCAGCATAGGATGAAGTAACTGCTATCTACTAAGGTTTTGAGACCCACAGATCAGAGCCAATATTCCGTTTGCCTCTGACCACCATTATCCCCTCAGTAGATTTTGGGTAACCTGAGATCAGCAATTTATTGGACACATTTGATTGTCTCTAATATATCCAGGGCTTTTCTCTCTGAAGTTCATAATTGTCCCAACTGTTTCATTTGGAGATAACTTAAAGAGGGGAAAATATACACAACATATTACATATATGTTCAAGCATGCATATATAAACACTCGCATGCAGAAAATACACAAACATTTACATATATGTATATGTATGGCATTGTTCCAGGGATCCAAAAATCAAAGTGAAGAAGTACAATGATGCTGAATAAATGGATGATTAGCCCAATTGCGCATTCGAACTCAGGGTTGTTCATCAGCTCTGTGGACCACAGATCTGTTGCTATGATAATTTAAAATTCCAGTGGTCTCCAAAGTGATGGGCATTACAGAAAATGAGGTGGACACTAGAACACCTTTCTGCAAGGACAGACGTTCTGCACCCTAGCAAGAATCATAGGCCTGCAGGCAACGTAAAGAGACAGGGCACACCAAGTCCACTGACAGCAGGATAGGTGGGTGAAAGCTTGCTGGACACAGGAGTGTCACGAGCTCAGGAGGAGCAGACACAGTATCAGCAGGACGTAGACGCACCTGTGTCAATCCCTAAAGATAGTCAGGGGTATGAAGCTGTAGGACAGCCATTGGCACTGTTGCTTCTACTACATATCATCAAGCACTGTCTGTAAAGGTTTCCTCTACTTAGCAGAAATAGCAGTATTCCTCACTCTGTGTGCAGGAGCATCATAGACTAGTCTAGGGTTCAGCAACCCTCTATCAGCTGGAGCGTTTTTGCCTTGCAGTGCATATTCTCACTGAACCAGCTACTCAGCTTTACTGGAGATCACAGTGAAACTGGCAGGCAGGCTACATGGCACACTTTGAATATCACTACTCTAGAACATGGGGATTAGATTAGCTGGGCTGGCCCCTGTGCCCCACCCTGATCTCTCTATGAGATTCTAAACCAATGGTCCACTGAGGTAGTTGTTCTTCCTGTTCCTGGGGTAAAATAACCTGCCAAAGGCCACTCGAGGAAGGAATGATTGCTTAGTTCACTATTCCAGAGTGTAGCTGGTCATAGAGAGTAGATTGAGGCAGCAAAAAGATAAGGCATCTGGCCACATGGGCTTGGACATCTGAACGTAGATATTGATCAGGGCTCTGATTAGTTCAGTTTTTTTCTATACAGTCTGAACTCAAGCCCAGGAAATGGTGCTGTGCACATCTGGGGAATGTGCGGATCGCTCCTATTTCAGTGAACCCAATCTAGAGAGTCATCACAGGCATGCTCAGATGCCTGCCTCTTAGGTTTCTAGATCCTATCCTGTTCACAATCATTGCTAACCATCACAGATCTGATAACCAGCCCACAGCACACCAACCCAAGGAATTAATGAGGACTCCATGAGATCCCAGGGCAGAAGAAAAATCAGGGAAGACTTAAGGAACTACCCCTCGACTAAATAAACAACTATCTCATGGCCTGGAGCCTGGGCATCAGCTTCTGATAGGAATGGTAGTTTGTGGTACTTTGTCTGGATTTTGGTGACACTATATAGTTAATCTAAGGGTCATTATCATTCAATGAAGGCTGCCAGTTTGATAAGGACCAGAGATAGTACTCTGCCTCTGTCCTCTGTCCTAACTCAGTAAGAGAAAGAGTGCTTATTCCAAGGTTTGAAGAAAGCATCCTTTTTGTCTGAAACCCAAACTAAAAAAAGGTCCTTCTAGGATAGCAAAAGGGCATTCATTTTCTGGCTAGGAAATATTGGAATGTGTGGGGGCACATTAAACATTTTTTTTTCTGACTCAGACATATTCTGCATTCCCAGTATTTCTCCAAAGTCCACAACGGGACTATTACATCGTGCTAGCCAGTGTTCTCTGAGCATATATGCCCAGTGTGTCCTGTATGCAGTGTTCTCTGTGTATTGATGCCCAGTGTCTTCTGCACACACATGCAGTGCTCTCTGCACATACATCGCATACATACGCGTATATACTCCTGAGAGTCTCTTGCATATATATTCCAAGTGGTGTGTGTGTGTGTGTGTGTGTGTGTGTGTGTGTGTGTGTGTGTATCAAATGTTATTTACAGCTTTGATCTGCCTGGGTCCGTGTAGCCATGGGACACAAGAATCTCTGTTAAGCCTCTAATAAAGGCCAAAGAATATTCTTTATTTTTAAATTTTTTTAAGTTTGTGCATATGGGGGTATAGTCTCTCTCTCTCTCTTTTTTTTTTTAAAGATTCATTTTTTTTATTTTACTTGTATGAGTATACTGCAGTTGTCTTCAGCCACATCAGAAGAGTGTATCAGATACCATTACAGATGGTTTCGAGCCACCATGTGGTTGCTGGGTATTGAACTTAGAACCTCTGAAAGAGCAAGCAGTGTTCTTAACTACTGAGCAATCTCTCCAGCCAGAGCATTCTCAAAGTTACTTTTATTTGGCAATTAACTGAAATAAACTTATTTTGTTTTTCAAGCTCAATAATGTTGTGCTCTTTCTTTCTTTCTCTCTTTCTTTTCTTCTTGTTAGGAAGCCATCCTTGTGCTTATGTAAGCTAATGACCCAGCTACACGTCCACCTGTAATTATGACTAATTAACCACATCTTATAAATTTTTATACCATAAAATGCCAAAGTTTATTAACACCTCATTTATAACCATCAATAGCTTCTTAAGCTTGCAGAGTAGCGCTTGTCTCTGGAATCTCTCCCAACACTAATCATCATTGCTATAGATGCTCCACAACACAGACTGGCACACTGATTAAGTGCTAAGGCATCATTAGCCAACTGCCAATTCTGAGCAGCAGGAACGAGCAACAAGGGAACCGATGCCATTTTTTAAAGGAGTTCTGTGAAGCAATATAGTGCTGTGCCCACAATTGCTTATAAATGAATCATGGGAGACACAAACTGTTGGCCAGCAAAGAAAACTACTGCTTAGAGCACATAAACTAAAGGAGAAACCAGGCCACTCTTCTGCATGGTCTTTTCCCACATTCTGTTTCCAGTTGGCTAAGCAGGCTCCGCAGTACCTGCTCCCTGCACAATTTTACTTTGCCTTTGGTTCTCTGAACATCACATCCCATGTTCATCTGCATCAAGCATTCTACTGATATCTGAATGTGGCAGCAGGGACCAAACAGTCCACCTTGTGGCTAGCCAGAATGACTGTTTCAACCATGGGAAGATGAGAAACTCCAGCCTTGAAGCATTCTGTTCAAGAATGCCTCTGAACTGGGAGATGTTTAATAAACACAAGGTTCACATCTGTCATTACTACTATCCAGAAAATAATTACCCAAACATCTCTTGGATGACCCAAGTGTCAATATATGGCATTTAATTCAATGTCTTACAAGATGATATATTGATTTTATGACATTTTAGACTCTTGAGATATCTATTAATTTGAAAATATTTATCAGTATTTGTCCTAGCTCTTATATGAGTACTGAACTTCATGTGCACAGACATAAATCAAATAGGAAGTATAAGGGCATGTGGTATGCACGGTCAGTTTTCCACTTAACAGGCTGTCTGGCCAGGTTTGCGGTGTGACAGCCTTTTCCTGAATTGAAGTGAACAAATATGTACCTGCTGCAGATGGGGCACTGACAATGACCAGTGAGCTCAGGTTTATGAGAGTTATATAGAGAAACATGGGGGACTGAGCAGCAACTGCATGACTGCCTGCCTACCCCTGCCTACCCCTGCCTACCCCTGCCTACCCCTGCCTACCCAAGCCTACCCCTGCCTACCCCAGCCTACCCCTGCCTACCCCTTCCTACCCCTGCCTACCCCTGCCTACCCCTGCCTACCCCTGCCTACCCCTGCCTACCCCTGCCTACCCCTGCTCAGGAGAGTCCTTATGACTGCCTACCCACGAGTGGGTTTCAGCTAAGGAGGACTCTGTGCAGCTAGTTTGACTAGTTGGTCTTTTCTCTACCTGACTGTCCTAACTATATATATAGCACCGGGGAAGGGGATCTCTGAATCCTGTAAGTTTCCAGAACTTCCTGAGACATTATTGTGTTAACTTCCTGAGCCCTATAAGTTTACTTTCTCAGTAAGTGATTGTGATGTAGACATACAAGTCTACCATGACTGCATAAAAAATATTATGGAAGATTTATTTATGTTTGTATTTATTTATATATGTATTTATTTATTTATTTAATGCATGTGGATGTATGGCCTACATGTATTTCTGGGCACCAGGTACATATTAGATGCCTGAGGAAACCAGACAAGGGTGTTGGATCCCTTGAGACTGGCGTTACAGAAGGCTATGAATCACTATGAGGGTGCTAGGAATTGATCCCAAGTCCTTTAGAAGAGCAGCCAGTGCTCCTAACCACTGAGTAATTTCTCCAGCCCAAGGCCCTGGATATAGATCCTCTAGAACTGGAGTTATGATCTATTAGACCTGTCATGTGGATACTGGGAACCAAACCCAGGTACCCAATAAGAACAAAAACTTAATTTCCAAACCATCACTCCAGCCCAGACAATTTTAAATTACTATGAATGAAAGCTGTCTCTGGAGATCTGGTGTTCACAGGTTATGGTGTGAGAGCAGACTTGATGGGATTTAATGACTACCAGTGCTTGTAATCCCACAGGATTGTGCCTATAAGGGATGACCATGATTAGGTTGAGATGCAATGAACCCTCCTAAACACTACCGCATGTGATAGAGTCCTTGACAAAGGGGGGAAGCTAAGTGCAAGCACTCATCTCTCTGCTTCCTGGCCATGGAGGCGATGTGGCCAGCTGCCTTCAGTTCCCGCAACCATGCCTTCCCTGTAATAGACTGTACCATGGAACTCTGGACCATATAAAGTCTTTCCCCTTTAAGTTGGTTCTATACACTATCTTAATGGGTTTCTATTGCTGAGAAAATAGTCCTTGACATACTCATCTTGGGAAGGAAAGAATTTACTTCAACTTTCATGCCTTGATCTCTGTCTTCAAGAAGGAAATCAGGGCAGGACCTCAAGGAAGGAACTAAAGTAGAAGCCATGGAGAAACACAGCTTACTTGATTTCTATGCAACCCAGGACCATCTATCCACATGAGCTGGGTATTTCCATAGCAAGACAATACCCCACAGACTTGCCTTCAGACTGATCCTATGGAGATATTTTCTTAATTAAGATTCCCCCCTCCCAGGGTAGATTTGTACCATGTTGACAACAACCCACCAGTACAAATTGTATTTTGTCAAGCAGCAGGAAAGCACCTAACACACACATGTTTTTATTAGAGAAGTAGTCTATGTTTGTGCTTATGTTTTAAACCTTGAAAATGCAATAATCCCATTGTGTCAGCATGGAGGTTGTATTTACCGGGCATATGTTATGCATTTGAGAAAAATACTTGTGTCAAATTCTTTGTGATACCACACATCTGAAATATATATTTTTTCTACTATGTGTGCTCCCATTAACATACACACACACACACACACACACACACACATACACCTCATGTGGAAATGCATGATTGTACCTGGTCCTTGTCTCCACAGATTTAATTCTGATAGCAAGTACTAGTATTTTTTGGGCCAAGCTGCCTCTTATTTTGTGAATTTAAGTATTCTACTTATTCACCTATCTGTGTCTGAGCTCTAGTGTGTAAATCCATTTGATAAATATCTTTATTATCAAGGCTTTAGACTTTGAAACACAATGCTTGTTAAGGGAAAAGATGTAGTTTACCATGAACACATAATAAAATTGAACTGTCTTAATACCATATTAAAATTCTCTTCTTGGCTGCAGAAAAGCAGGTATATAATTATGTGTTTTCTCTCAAGACACTAACAGGACCAGCTTCTATAAGTAACAAATGATACCACATGAAGCATATTAGGAAACAGTGTTAAAAAAGTAAAACTTTCTTTTCTTCTTATCCATCTAATATTCCTGGCTCAATTTTGATGCCTATATTCTGTCCCATGGCCAGTTTTTGGATAACAATATATTTGAGAATAGAATTGCAGTGTTTTTTCTTTTACAGCTAAGGGTTATTGCTCTACTTAATAAGGTTCTGATGCCGAGAAAAAGCAGGTGGGAGGGAGACACTGTGCAACAGAGGGGCTTCCTGGTGACTAGTGGGCAAGGGCATAAGCCTCTCAATCAGTGCTAAGTTTTCCCGAACTCTGGGTTCCACAGCTGTACACTGCACAGGGGTAGAGGACTGTGGACCCTGTGCAACTGAAGTCAGGGGTATTTAAAGGGGAAAAGTCACAAAGCAAGGGGTGGAGGACAAAAATCCCAAGGCAAGGGGTGGAGGACAAAAAACACCAGGCAAGGGGTGGAGGACAAAACATGCAGGGAATGGGGAAGTGCAGAATGAGGAAGTCAGGCAAGTTTATGACTTAAGGAAGGTTAGAGATTATCTGGAGCAAACGTCCTTGGGGTTTTGTATAGTTAAACATTGGAACTAGAACAGGGTGGGCTATCTTTCACTCAAGCTGAAAGCAGAAAAACAAGTTACTCTGTGCTGTACTAGTTGTTTAGGGGTCTAAAAACATTGAGTTGGGGTCTCTCGGT